>NC_092225.1:51799478-51824478 GCF_036320965.1 Panulirus ornatus
TGATAGAGATGCTCTGTGGAAGGTATTAAGAATATATGGTGTGGGAGGCAAGTTGTTAGAAGCAGTGAAAAGTTTTTATCGAGGATGTAAGGCATGTGTACGTGTAGGAAGAGAGGAAAGTGATTGGTTCTCAGTGAATGTAGGTTTGCGGCAGGGGTGTGTGATGTCTCCATGGTTGTTTAATTTGTTTATGGATGGGGTTGTAAGGGAGGTAAATGCAAGAGTCCTGGAAAGAGGGGCAAGTATGAAGTCTGTTGGGGATGAGAGAGCTTGGGAAGTGAGTCAGTTGTTGTTCGCTGATGATACAGCGCTGGTGGCTGATTCATGTGAGAAACTGCAGAAGCTGGTGACTGAGTTTGGTAAAGTGTGTGGAAGAAGAAAGTTGAGAGTAAATGTGAATAAGAGCAAGGTTATTAGGTACAGTAGGGGTGAGGGTCGTCAATATATATATATATATATATATATATATATATATATATATATATATATATATATATATATATATATATATATATATATATCCCCCCTATCTATGGGGATAGGGGAGAAAGAATACTTCCCACGTATTCCCTGCGTGTCGTAGAAGGCGACTAAAAGGGGAGGGAGCGTGGGGCTGGAAATCCTCCCCTCTCTTTTTTTTTTTTTTTTTTTTTTTGATTTTCCAAAAGAAGGAACAGAGAAGGGGGCCAGGTGAGGATATTCCCTCAAAGGCCCAGTCCTCTTTTCTTAATGCTACCTCGCTAATGCGGGAAATGGCGAATAGTATAAAAGAAAAGAAAAGAATATATATATATATATATATATATATATATATATATATATATATATATATATATATATATATATATATATACCTTCTTTGGATCGTGAAGAACCCTGAGTTTTCTTTGTAGGATGGTGCCACTGGGTTATCATACGTACAGGCATTTCATTCAATATCGTGGTTGTGTGATGTTAGCTCTGGGCACAGATCGTGTGTACGCTTTCCTCATATCACGGCTCTGGTTCGTGCTGCGAATAAAACACTACGTTTTACTGACGTTCACCACGCTGCCCGGAGTGTAAGGGTCATGTGGCTGACTGAGATCATAAGAGTATCGTCTTTCCGTCACTCCTGCGTGGTATAGCATCCTCTTTCACACGCTTACACACACACACACACACACACGGTTTTTAATTTCTGGGTCGAATGATCTCGTCATTAATTAACCCTTCGTTTCCCACCTTAACAATGTTGTCCCCCAACAGAATTAACATTTCCATCATCATCATCATCGTCGTAACACCATCACCATCACCGTCATATTTAACACCAACGGTGAAAAAAAATTTAACGTCAGCCATGATTATAATACAACCCCTGGTGTTGGTAATTGGAACTGGTAGAAATACATAACATTTTGATACCAACTCGAATCCTTGTTAGTGTGTATATATATATATATATATATTTTTTTTTTTTTTTTTTTTCTTTTTTTTTTTTTATACTTTGTCGCTGTCTCCCGCGTCTGCGAGGTAGCGCAAGGAAACAGACGAAAGAAATGGCCCAACCCCCCCCCCCATACACATGTACATACACATGTCCACACACGTGTATACATACCTACACAGCTTTCCATGGTCCACCCCAGACGCCTCACATGCCTTGATTCACTCCACTGACAGCACGTCAACCCCTGTATACCACATCGCTCCAATTCACTCTATTCCTTGCCCTCCTTACACCCTCCTGCATGTTCAGGCCCCGATCACACAAAATCTTTTTCACTCCATCTTTCCACCTCCAATTTGGTCTCCCTCTTCTCCTTGTTCCCTCCACCTCCGACACATATATCCTCTTGGTCAATCTTTCCTCACTCATCCTCTCCATGTGCCCAAACCACTTCAAAACACCCTCTTCTGCTCTCTCAACCACGCTCTTTTTATTTCCACACATCTCTCTTACCCTTACGTTACTCACTCGATCAAACCACCTCACACCACACATTGTCCTCAAACATCTCATTTCCAGCACATCCATCCTCCTGCGCACAACTCTATCCATAGCCCACGCCTCGCAACCATACAACATTGTTGGAACCACTATTCCTTCAAACATACCCATTTTTGCTTTCCGAGATAATGTTCTCGACTTCCACACATTCTTCAAGGCCCCCAGGATTTTCGCCCCCTCCCCCACCCTATGATCCACTTCCGCTTCCATGGTTCCATCGGCTGCCAGATCCACTCCCAGATATCTAAAACACTTCACTTCCTCCAGTTTTTCTCCATTCAAACTCACCTCCCAATTGACTTGACCCTCAACCCTACTGTACCTAATAACCTTGCTCTTATTCACATTTACTCTTAACTTTCTTCTTCCACACACTTTTCCAAATTCAGTCACCAGCTTCTGTAGTTTCTCACATGAATCAGCCACCAGCGCTGTATCATCAGCGAACAACAACTGACTCACTTCCCAAGCTCTCTCATCCCCAACAGACTTCATACTTGCCCCTCTTTCCAAAACTCTTGCATTTACCTCCCTAACAACCCCATCCATAAACAAATTAAACAACCATGGAGACATCACACATCCCTGCCGCAAACCTACATTCACTGAGAACCAATCACTTTCCTCTCTTCCTACACGTACACATGCCTGACATCCTCGATAAAAACTTTTCACTGCTTCTAACAACTTTCCTCCCACACCATATATTCTTAATACCTTCCACAGAGCATCTCTATCAACTCTATCATATGCCTTCTCCAGATCCATATATATATATATATATATATATATATATATATATATATATATATATATATATATATATATATATATATATATTCCTATGAGTCCACGGGGAAAATGAAACACGATAAGTTCCCAAGTGCCTTTTCGTGTAATAATCACATCATCAGGGGAGACACAAGAGAGAAATATAAGTCAGTTGATATACAACGAAGAGAAGTAGCTAGGGCGCCATTTGGTAAACAAGTGATAATTACACGAAAGTGTGTGTGTGTGTGTGTGTGTGTGTGTGTGTGTGTGTGTGTGTGTGTGTGTGTTTAAAGCCCAAGGGGAAATGAAACACGATAAGTTCCCAAGTGCATTTTCGTGCAATAACATGACATCTGACCTAATGTACTTATTTCGTGACTCTGTTGCTATTACATGAGTCGTGAGGGCATTTGCGATTACTGTTTGTGTGGTATGGGGAGTTTGTGTGTGTGTGTGTGTGTTTGTGTGTGTGTGTGTGTGTGTGTGTTATAAACGGTGGTTGGTTTTTGTGTGCGCGTTAGTCACAATGTCCTTATGTCTCGTGTTTACTTTCATCCTACATAGGATCTTGGGAAAGAAATTTGTTGGGGTATTAAAACGATTTTCTTCATGGACGCCATGTTCTCTACAGGAACCCCATGTTTTCTGCAGGGACCACATATTTTCTCTAGAAACCACATGTTCTCTGCAAGGACCTCACGTTTTTTTTCTGTAGAATCCCCATGTTCTCTGCAAGGACCTCACTTTTCTGTAGAAACCCCATGTATTCTGCAAGGACCTCACGTTTCTGTAGAAACCCCATGTTCTCTGCAAGGACCCTACGTTTTCTGTAGAAACCCCATGTTCTCTGCAAGGACTTCACGTTTTCTGTAGAAACCCCAAGTTCTCTGCAAGGACTTCACGTTTTCTAAAGGGGCCTCTTGTTTCTTGTGAATGAAAATCATTTTTTTTTTTATTTTAGACTTCCAATTTATCTAGATATTATGTTTTATCTCTAATCTCAAGGAAATATGTAGCAATGATGTGTATAGAGTTTCCATGATGACTTGATACCAGAGAGAGAGAGAGAGAGAGAGAGAGAGAGAGAGAGAGAGAGAGAGAGGGGGGGGGGAAGGGGAGGGGAGAGTACCTATGTCGAAATTTTGCAGTAAACTGAGTTTTTATATGTAAACCTGGTACCATTTATCATCATCAGTATTTCAAATGTGACGTATTACAAGCCTTCTAACGATCCATGCAGCAGATCCGTGTCTGGCAGTTCCGTTGTATTTTAAGCTATGTAAACAAATTTCGTATTTTTTGCATAATGTGTTCCAAAAGAGGCAGGGAATATTAATGTATTTATTACACACACACACACACACACACACACACACACACACACTGTATCGACATGTGGTTCAGTATACACCGTGTTGTATGATGTAGTGAGGTGACTACATCCTCCAGTGGAGGGTGTATGCGTTGGGCGCGTGTGGCAGGGGTTTATGAAAAATTGTTTGGTGTCGGGTGGGTGGGAGTGTTTAGAAATTGTTAGGTATTGGGTGGGGAAAGTGTTTGAAAATTGTAGGGTGTTGGGTGGTTGCAAGTATATGAAAATTGTTAGGTGTTGAGTGGCTGGAAGTATATAAAAATTGTTAGGTGTTGAGTTGGTGCAAGTGTTTAGAAATTGTTAGGTGTTGGGTGGGTGGGTGTGTGTGTGTGTGGGTTGGAGGAGGAGGAGGAGGAGGAGGAGGAAGGTATCGTATCGGTTTTCCAATACCTCTCCAAAGACGCTATTATGAAAATTTAGCCGTGGTCGCCATGTTGAAGCCGTTAGATTTTAAAAGGATTTAACAAGTGAATTTGAGCTGGAGTGAGTGTGTGTGGGTGGGTGGGTGGCGGTGGCACGGACGGATGGCGAATGGAGACGCACGGACTGTGGTCGCCACGGACTTATTTGCTCTGGAGGCCACGGACGGATGGTGAGGGGTGTAGGACACCCCCCCCCCCCACCAACACGGACATTATTAACGGACGGAGCTGACGACTGTGGACTCCCACGGACGTTGGCTGACCTTGAGTAAAAAAAAAAAAGGACTGTGGACTGCTAGGAACGGCTGAATGTGATCAAAATGGACGGACGGACGGACGGTAACACACAAGACAGAACGGAGGACTCACGACGCGATAGACAGACGAACGTTGAGAAGCAAGACACAGCGGACAGAGACAGACAGATGGACGGGCTTAAGACACCACGGACGGAGGGGACGTACGGACGCCAGGTCGCTGACCCACGGACTCTACAAGACCGTATCCACGGACGTCGAGAACACCACCCTCTGCGTCGCGCCATATACCTTGTGCTCCAGGAACGTCTTCAGGGAGCTAGGTTTCCAGCTTCCATGTTTATTAAGGCTTCAGCACTCGTCTCTCTCATGAGAAATTAGTCTTGAGATGAATTATCCTCTGGACTGCTGAAGTGACGAGATGGATTTCAGGGTTCCAGTCATGCGAGACCTGGATGGAGAATTAGCGATTGATTTTCGAGTCTCAGGGTCGAGGTCCGTGGTGGCGGCGGAGGAGGGCCGGCGGTGGATATCAGGGTCTATATAAGGCCGAGCCCAAGCTGCAGAGCTGGAGATGTGTTCCAGGGTCGTGTTGCCAAGCTGGGGGGAATTTGGTTGTGTAATTTGGTAGTGGAGGGTAAATAGTGTGGAGGTTCTATACGGCAGATACGTTTGGATCCTTTGTCTTAGAACTTTGAATTGGAATACAAATTAGGGGGGTTATCAGAAGGGATGGACAAATGGGAGGACCTCAAAAACGGAGAAATGGAGAGGGTACGAAACTGTGGAGGAAAGGGGAGGGTCTTAAAAAGCAAAGGACAAATGGGGAAAACCCATTACCGAATCTACATATAATAACTCCTTTCCCTTCACTAATGTGATCTGGATGAATTACATTAGATTACATTATTTGCGTTGTATTGTAAGACTCAGGAAGTTCGTCCCTCCCTTATTATTTGCCGTTCGCGTATCCCAGTTCTCATTTGCCCCTCTCAAGATCAGCCAACCGAGGTGGTGAGATGTCGGGGCAGCGCAGGAGCAGCGAGGAGTTGGTGCAGGGTGTCCCTGGCGTTACCCAGACAACGTTCAGTTATTCCTTTGACGAACATCATAAAAAATGGGTTCAGAGATATGAAAAAGAACGGAAGAGGGGGTGGGGGGGGATGCTCGATTTTTTTTGTTTTATTTTTTTTTTTTCTTTACTCAGCGAAGAACTGAGTGTTGAAATATAATCGTGTTCAGACATTTTTCATCATGTTCTACATATCTGCCTGAATTCGTTCTGTTTCGTGTACGGCCTTGTGAACAGGGAATGTCTGTTCTTCAGGGAGGATGAGTCCGTCATGTTCTAGCTAGGTTTCTCTGCCACTGTTTTGTGTGAACGGGGAAGATCTGTTCTTCGGTCGTGGGTCGTAGACCCTCAGTGTTATCTGTGAACAGAAGAAAGTCTGTTCTTCAGGTCTGAATAAAGTAATGTTCTAGGTCCTGCCCGTGTTCTTTATGAACAAAGCAAGATCTTTTCTTTGATCTTGGGTTCAGCCCAAGGGCTGTCTCTTCTTCCGGTCTGAATGTATAAAAAAAAAAGAAAAATAATCGTGGCTCCAGGCCGTGTTATCTGTAAGGCGAGTCAAAATATGTTGGTGACTGGCCAACAGAAAACGATGCAGGGCACCTTGCTCGGTCCCCCGAGGGAGACGTATTTGCCAATAATCATTCGATGGCCAATAGTCAGCCAGACTTTGGCTGTGTTGGATATCGTCCTTGTTATGCCTCGCTCCTGCCTCGTCCCCCTCTCTCTCTCCTTACCCTTCATGGCTTTGGGGGGGGAGGGTAGTTTTGATCACTTGATATTTTTCTGTGTGTTTGTGTTGCTGTGTTTGACTTTGCGTTACTGTGTGTGAATAGGTGTGTCTGTCCGTCTGTCTAACATGAAACGTTTGTGTGTGTGTGTGTGTGTTGCTCTGTGTGACTTTGTGTTGCTGTGTGTGAATAGGTGTGTCTGTCTGTCTGTCCATAAGGTTGGGCGGGAAGAACGATTATGAGCCCCTACTTCACCACAGACGTATTTGTGAATTTCCATCACGTTAGCCTCATTCATTTTGCTTCATTTGGTGTAAGAGTCTGGTTTAAGTACTCGTGTGGTAAACATCTATTCCCTCGTGTTCTCCGCTAGGCTTGCTCATATCATACACTAGTCTCTCTCTCTCTCTCTCTCTCTCTCTCTCTCTCTCTCTCTCTCTCTCTCTCTCTCTCTCTCTCTCTCTCTCTCTCTCTCTCTCGTCTGTCCTCTGAGGCCTCACCAATGTTCTTTGCGTTGTCGAAGACCTATTCCAGGTATCCAGGATCCTTGGGACCTGCAGGGAGTGTATACCCCGATCACCGCGCCACACCTCACCCCTCACCCGCTCCCTCTCTGTGTGTGTGCCTGTGTGTGTGTGTGTGTGTGTTTGAGGCGGACGGACGGACGGGGACCCTTGCCTTCCTAACACAGTTACCTGTCTCGGGGAATCTTTTTATCGCCCTTCGTGGATGTTTTCACCGGTGTGGAGGCTAGGCCGCTGTTGCTTGTGTGCCAGCGAGCGTGATCGCTGCACGAATCTTCGCGCCACCTCTTCGTCTGTATACACATTCATGCCTGACGGTGTTGTTGCCCCTCACTGTTTGAGTTTATCTGGCGTTCCTTATGATGTAATTTATTTTTTTTTTTCCCTTTACCATTTTAGATTGGGTGTGATATCTAGTGTAGGATCCCCCTTCAGTGATTGAGTATTTGAAAGCTTGTGTTCCCACCGATGTGGTATTCGCATTTTAAACACTGTCCTCACCTACTCCCGATCCCATTACCGTGTATACGTTAGTAGAGCCGAATTTCTTTTTAAGTTATCCGTGGAACCAACCAGAAATGCGTTTTCTTTTTTAGGTCATTTCGCCGACCTGCTTCTCTCCATCGTTTTCTTCCACATTTCATGGAATTTACCATCCCATTATGGGTATCGAAGCTCGTTTCTCTCTTTCCCACCCCTCAAAGTTTTCAATTCTTTCTCCATTCCACATAGCTTCTGTCTTTCCCCCGTTTCTCATAAAACGTCTTCGTATCATGACCTGTTCCCATCTCGGGTCTGCCAGAAGCAGCATCCGTCAGCATCATCCATCAGGTGATAACATCACCCGTCAGCACCCACTGGAGAATGGATGACTTTGATTACCTTCCGTTGTGTAATCAATACACACACACACACACACACACACACACGTAAACATGACAGGGAAACGAATAATTCTCTCTCTCTCTCTCTCTCTCTCTCTCTCTCTCTCTCTCTCTCTCTCTCTCTCTCTATATATATATATATATATATATATATATATATATATATATATATATATATATGTATATATATATATAACCTGGGGATAGGGGAGAAAGAATACTTCCCACGTATTCCCTGCGTGTCGTAGAAGGCGACTAAAAGGGGAGGGAGCGGGGGGCTGGAAATCCTCCCCTCTCGTTTTTTTTTTAATTTTCCAAAAGAAGGAACAGAGAATTGGGCCAGGTGAGGGTATTCCCTCAAAGGCCCAGTCCTCTGTTCTTAACGCTACCTCGCTAATGCGGGAAATGGCGAATAGTTTGAAACAAAAACAAAATATATATATATATATATATATATATATATATATATATATATATATATATATATGTATATATATATATATATATATATATATATATATATATATATATATATATATATATATCTGTGTACCTCTGTCTCTCTCTCTTTTTCTATATATCTACCTCTATCTCTCTCTCTTTATCTGTGTAGCTGTTTATCTGTCTGTCTGTCTATCTATCTATCTGTCTGTCTATCTCCCCTTAACAGTGTCAGTACCTTTGATGCTCACGAGTCCACATTCTATTAACCAATATTTATGAAACTCGTTCCGTTCCTTCATCATCACTAACAGCAGTGTATCCTCTCCCTCAGGTGGGTCAACTCCCAGGCCGGAGACGACGAAGGAGGCAAGTAGTGTGTATACCTGCGGGTACTGTATATAGGAACAAGTAATGTATATATATATATATATATATATATATATATATACGATTAGATATGTATAGAAGTAATGTATATTGATACGAGTCAATGTGCTTGGAAGCAGGCAGTGTACATATGTAGATGCAAATTAATGTGCATAGAAGCAAGCAATGTATATAGAAGCAAGGAATTTTTACTTCCCTAATTGGTCATATACATTGCCAACCCTCACAGCAGTACATTGATTTCTAAATTCACTAATTTGAACGTTGTAACTTGGCATGACAAGGTAACTTGCTAAGTTAGGGTACTTGGTCTTTTGAGGTGTAGGGGTTAGCGTTACTAGTTACAGCAGTCGGTCCACAGTCAACCCAGCTGTTCATCCACCCCTAAGGGGTTGGTCGATGATGAAATGGGTACCTTGTCTCACTTCAAGTTAGAATGGACCAGGTCAATTCTAAGTAAGAACGGACCAGGTCACTTTTGAGTTAGAATGGGTCAGGTCACCGAAAGTTACACTTGACCAGGTCACATCAGGTCCCGTAAAAGCTGCATCAGGTCAAGCTGAGTTTCCACAGGTGGCATGGGGTTAGATCAGGTCAGGGATGGTAACACTTAGATTAGAACCCATCTGGTGGGCAGGGTTGTAGTTAGTGCGGCTAATCGTAGGTTTAAATCTGGTTTCGGTCGAGATTAATGAGGTCAACTCGTGTCATTGCCAATCTCCTCTGGTGAGGTCAAGACGGAGATGGAAGGGTCAAGAAGTCAGGCGAAGATGTCAAGTCATTTACATCAACTTGTGACGTATCTCTCTCTCTCTCTCTCTCTCTCTCTCTCTCTCTCTCTCTCTCTCTCTCTCTCTCTCTCTCTCTCTCTATCTATCTATCTATCTATCTATCTCTATCTCTCTCTCTCCTGTATTACCATGAACATCACGGAAACGTCTTGATGGCATTCTGGTAAAAGAGAGAGAGAGAGAGAGAGAGAGAGAGAGAGAGAGAGAGAGAGAGAGAGAGAGAGAGAGAGAGACCAGACATGGGGCGTGTGTGTGTGTCTGTGTTGCCTTCAATAACTTTAAAAAGAAAATTATCGGACGTCCCAAAGCCCCAGTTAGCTTGGGTCTCGACGTCTCCAAACTTTTTAAAGAGTTAACAAATCTTTCTCTTTCTTCGTGCAGATGAGACAAGTTCTATATTTATAGTGAACTCGGATCATCAGGATGAATGACAGTATTGTTTGAAACTCTCCTTCATTGTCCCTTTCTTCAGCTGTCTCTGCACATACGGCTTCATTCACCTTCAGTCATTATTTAGAAATAGAATTTAGAAATAGCTCATGTAAAGAGAAGAAATAGATTTTGAAGCTCTTCTATTTGGCTATCCTGTGGTTAGATCGTCGGAGGTCTCATTCTGTCTGGCACTGCTGTAGTGAATTGGTTTTATGTTTGCTTATATGTTCCAGTCCCTTTCGACTTTGTTTCGTCTGGTTGGAAGTGGGTGTTCAAGACCACAGTTTGGGCATAAAAGATGTCCATGCTCATAGCCCCAACTGGTGTGTGTGTGTGTGTGTGTGTGTGTGTTGGGAGCGACTGGTGTCATGTGTTTACGTTATGAATAGTGTTGGTGACAGGACGCTGCCCTGTGCGAACCCGCTTGATAAAGGGAACCTGGTTGACATTATAGAGTTGGATAATAACTTCTGTGATGCTTTGGTTTAGGAAGTTACACGCTAGTCTTTCTGTGATCTTAGGCACGTATGAATATGGTGATTAATTGACCGTTTGTCCACTCTTTGTTAAAGGCTTTACTTGTGTCTCCTCAAATAAGCAATTTATTGCTTGCCCTTCTTACGCAGTCGCGATTGCTGAGGTGTTGCCTTTGTCCCTCCAGAAGCCGTATTGATTAGGGTTATAGAGTTTATTGTTCTCAAGGCGTCTTCTTAACGTAAGGTCGATAATTCTTTCAGAAAGCTTCTCTGGCACCTCTAGGAGGAATATAGGTTGGTAGGTCTTTTGGATCTGTTTCTGGCGTTTCCTGGGTTTGATAACCTCGTTGCTCTGGCCTCTCTGATCCTTCAGGGGAAAGTATCCTGGTCTTAGCATATGCACTGTGGATGTTGAGAAGGTAGTGAAGCCCTTTGGGAGGTAGCAAG
Organism: Panulirus ornatus; assembly: GCF_036320965.1. Classification (NCBI taxonomy): domain Eukaryota; kingdom Metazoa; phylum Arthropoda; class Malacostraca; order Decapoda; family Palinuridae; genus Panulirus; species Panulirus ornatus. Next base: position 51,810,482 of record NC_092225.1, read on the forward strand.
CTGGGGTGCCTCTTATCCACTGTTTTTCGTGGGTAAGTTCTTGGCTTTCTGGATGGCTGTACGAAGTTTCGGCGAGTCATTTGCCGTTGAGTGGCATTTGTCAGGGGACTGTTGAGCTAAGCCCGACAGTCTTTTCCATTTCTTCTCTCTGTCTTCTTTCTTTTTCGTGATCTTGGATTATAGTTTGTTTGTTTTGTTTTTTTCTTCAGGCGTAATCATAAACACATTGTTCCATGTGTTCATGACTTCTGTTAGCATGCCTTCATCATCATAATCAGTTTTGTTATCGCTAACTACTAGTTATTTGATATTATCTTTTGATGTTCCTTCGTGAGCTTCGTTTGTGGTAGATTTTGCCATTGCCAAGTGTTACACCTCGTGTGGTCAAGGGTGAGTGACATACACAGATTGGGATGTTTGACCCCCAGGTGTTGAGCGCCGAAACATTTGAGCTAGTTTGAATACATTTCTGCCTGTGGTGTTTGTCGTGGAATATCCAAAAGATTTTGTATCTGGTGTTGAAATCACCCGATGATATAGGCTGGTTCTGGTATCCCTGAAGATCTTGTGGTAATCTGGTGACATAAGACATCCGTAGCCTTAAGGGTAGGGGGGGATATAGGTTGTAGCTATATTAACTGGCCCCAGTAATGTTGTTATTGGTAAGATGTCGAAATCCGGAAGTTGTGTAAAACTTTTGTGTTGTAAGCCTTTCCCTTGACGGCTGTGGCCACACCTGCTTGTGGCTGATCATAGTGGTTTCGATGATGGATTAGATATGCCGGGATTCGAATTGGTGTGTGGTTTGAGGCGCCATTTGGCTGCTCATCAGCACAACAACGTCTGGGTGTACCATCACGTATGTCTTTGTGAGGTGGAAGCGTCCCCTTGGTCCAGAATTGGATATTATGGTGAAATCTTTCCAAGTCAGGTCTCTGACGTGCTCTCTCTCTCTCTCTCTCTCTCTCTCTCTCTCTCTCTCTCTCTCTCTCTCTCTCTCTCTCTCTCTCTCTCTCTCTCCCTCCCCAGTTTACACGGTATAATCTTCCTCCGCTGTAAACGACATAATCTTTCTCCTTTTGTGTGTGTGTGTGTGTGTTTGGGGCGACATAATCGAGACGACGTCTAATCTTCCTCCTTCTCGCGAGATGACGGATGCGTTGTCTTCATTCCCAGACGACGTCACTCAAGGTCGGAGCGACCTCTCGCCACAGGTCGGACATGGATCATCCTCAGTGTTGCGCGTGCAGGAGGCGTCTCGACAAATCGGTCTTGTTCATCCAGCTTGAAGTTAGACTCGGGCAGACCATTTACAGGGATGACGGGAGCCCCACATGTGTCCGCGACGAAGGCTGGCAGTGTGGTGCCTCCAGTGGAATCTACGGCAAACGTTGCTTGGCATACTTGTACGTTCTCATGTTCCTTCCAGGCAGAAGAAAATAAAGGAGAAGATAAGAAATGGCTAGAGTTACAAAAGCAGGTGAATACATATAGGATCAAGAGGCTTCAAGGTCTATACATACAAAAGTAGATGAATACATATAGGATCAAGAGGCTTCAAGGTCTATACATACAAAAGCAGATGAATACCTATAGGATTAAGAGGCCTCAAAGTGTATATATAGATAAGTTCTGAATGGGTTTGGTTGGCCTGGATACTGAGTTAGAGTCAAGAGCTCGTCAGAGCGGTGGTTATGTAGATGCTGTTGTGGTCATGCTTATATACGTTGGCTATAAGAAAATAAAGTACGTATAAGAAGGGGGAGAAACAAAAACAAAATAGATCAACTCATCTAATTCGTGGAAAGAAAGTAGGTCACTGCATATCACCCCATTCTCTTCAATACATTCCAGTGTCTCTCAGCTCCCGCTCCTCTCTCTCTCTCTCTCTCTCTCTCTCTCTCTCTCTCTCTCTCTCTCTCTCTCTCTCTCTCTCTCTCTCTCTCCCAGAATTCCAGCCGCGGTTGAAGAAGAAATAGTAGCAGCAGCAGGTGGTGACGGAGATGGTCCCGGAAGGGTTCTGGAAGTCAACTGGTGTATGTGTATATATATACACACACACACACACACACCAGCCATCCATAACGCCTGATGCCTCGAAGCCCACACTGTCTTAAGAAGGGCCTTGCATACATGCATTCTGATACACGCACCCGAGTGGTGATGCATTCCCATCATGCACAGGATGAACGTCCCCAGCTGGCCTTAAGGATCCAGACGTTGGCTGCATTTTCCAAAGGCCGCAATATCATTTTCCAGCGGGTCAAAAAGATTTCTCCATGAGCCTCCCTTTTTTTGTTATTATTATTTTATTATCATTATTATCATTATTATTATTATTATTATTATTATTGTTATTATTATTATTATTATTATTTCCATTATTATTGTTATTATTATTCTTGTTGTTGTTATTATTATTATTAATTTTATTATTATTATTAATTTTATTATTATTATTATTATTATTATTATTATTATTATTATTATTATTATTATTATTATTATTATTCTATTTTACAAAAATTTATTTCACGGTTACGTAAACTATCCGTGAATTGTGGATGTTTTTTTCTTTTTCTTTCTTTTTTTCTTGAGGGTTAAGTGCTTCATTCATGAGTCAGGAGCACTTGATTGGATTCGTCGTCTTTCCAAGATAGATTGCATTTTCCAGTTGGTGCTGGAGTATTTCGGGTGGTTTAATTTTCTTCCCAGTGGCTGGAGGATTTCTTCCCAGTGGCTGCGGTATTTCTAGAGGGTTAGGGTTCTGAGGATATATATATATATATATATATATATATATATATATATATATATATATATATATATATATATATTTTATTCTAGGTCGGGTCCATCTTCAAGAGGAACGTACATTGTGTGTGTGTGTGTGTGTGTGTGTGTGTGTGTGTGTGTGTGTGTGTGTGTGTTGTAAAGTGCTTTATGTCGAGGTTCGTCTGCACATATCCCAAATGAAATGCATTCACCCTGGACTGATCTCATGTCCTCACGGATTCGGGGGGAAATTGCGATGAATTGATAATGTTTCCTTGAGTGTCAAGGCACTTTATAAAGGGTTAAGTGTGGCTCCAAGAGGTTAAGTGTGTTTAAGTGTATTTTCGTGGAGGTAACTGCATCCTCTAAGGGAATAAGTGTGTTTAAGTGTTTACCAAGAAGATGAGTGCTTTTTCCCCCCAGAGGTGAAGAGGGATTTCCATGAGTGCTCCTGCCACAGGTTAAGCTATGTTTTCCCAGGCTTTGCTAAGTGTGTATTTTCAAGACAAAAATGGAAGTTCAGGAGATAAATAGATGTCTCGAGGGTTTGGTGTATTTATTTTTTTTTTTCTTTAGTTGTAGGGTTGTTCAGGGATTTTTTTTTATTTTCAAGAGTTTTTGTCTGAGTTTAAATTTACGTTTTGGGTTCTAAGATATATAATCGGAGTTCAAAGATATTTTTTCTGGTTTTAAGGGTATTTTTCAAGGTTTAAGGGTATTTTTCAAGGTTTAAGGGCATTTTTCAAGGTTTAAGGGCATTTTTCAAAGTTTAAGGGTATTTTTCAAGGTTTAAGGGTATTTTTAGGGGTTTACTCCGTGCTGAAGGGAGAAGAACATAGCCCTTGTTGCCATTCAAATGGTCTGGAAGACTGACTGACGAAAATTTGACACGTCTGGCCACATCTTAGTGAAATGAGCACCATGAAGCTCTTGTGGGACTGAGCCTTGAAGGGTGGCCTTTGTTGGGTCAGGTACCCTTAGATCCTGCCCTTGATCCCGGGGCGTCTTCGTCCTAACCTGAAGCTGCCTGGTTGACTTGTGTGAGGGGGATGCAGTGAACCAAGTGTCGTCTTGTGGGGGGGTCTGGAATTGGTAGCCACAGATGGGCCTTCATGGCCAACGTGTAGGAGCCTAGATCCTCCGTGTAGATTTGAAAGTCCCCAACGTCTATAACCCGGGGGCCTGGAGGTGCTACAGTGTGGCTGTAGAATGGGGATGGACAAACATGGAAACAAACAAACAAACAAACTCTTTGAAATACGTGTTCGATTATCACCTCGCATTTTCCTGAAAAACCATTAATGTGACTCACTCCATATCGTCATATATTCTCTCTCTCTCTCTCTCTCTCTCTCTCTCTCTCTCTCTCTCTCTCTCTCTCTCAAACGTCTCGGGTCGGGGCAAGCAACATGTAACTTATTCTGTTGGAAAACCCCACGTCACTGGTCCGTCCTCCTGTTGAGTTCCTGCTCTGACAGTATGGGAGTTTGCAGCTGTGCATACTTTCAAGACAGTTTTATTTTTTTTTTTATTTTTTTCTTCGTAAAACTTTGGTTCTTGCTCCCGAGAACTGGCTGCTTGTGTGCCCCCCACGCCATTGGCTAGACCACGTAAGGGCAAAGGAGGCTAATGCGTCGCTTGCTTGCTGTATGGAACGTTAGTACCTCAGAAGTGAACAGTTGTGGTGTCTTTTTCTTTCCCACCGCCTCTGAGCTTTGGAACTTTATAAAAGACGTGTTTACCACTTCCTCAGAAATGCTCAACCTCCTATCCCTCTTTTCTTCATATTAGTTTTCTTTCTTTCTATTTTTAAAAGAAAACGTGTCACATTTCACGATAAGGTCCAGCCTCAATGTGGACTCCCGTTTAGGGCGGGAGGAGAGAAGAGAAGAGAAGAAGAGAAGAATTTAGGCTGACCAAAAAATCCTTTTTGGGGGAGGTTTCTGGAGGACAGGACCCACAAGCCTCCCTCCCTCCCTCCCGCTCTGGTCACATGCGCTCCCTCTCATCCCAGATCCTGTACTGCCGACGGTCCCTCGTTGGGAGAGGTTTCCACAGTTCAGTCTGGGGATTTGGCAGAGAACTGCCTCTGACCTGATGTAGGAAGATCTTTCATGCCTTCACCTTGAGTTAAGATCAGAAGAGCATCTGAACTGTTTATATATATATATATATATATATATATATATATATATATATATATATATATATATATATATATATGTGTGTGTGTGTGTGTGTGTGTGTGTGTGTGAGTGTTTAGTGTATAAGTATTTTTGTTTTAGTCATCAGTGTATCTCGGTACTTGACCTATGTGTCAGTATTTGGTATACGTAAGCATACCTCTAGCCAGACTTGTATATACATGACACCAGATGGCCTTCAGGCATACGTATATATGTATATATGTCTGTATATATCAAGCTTACGTATATATATATATATATATATATATATATATATATATATATATATATATATATATATATATATATATATATACATACAGATTCTATAATGTAGTGGAGAAGGAAATGTACCAGTAACTTGTTTTGAAATGATTGGTGTGGTGACCGTCTTGGCATCCCTCCGTAGCGAGCGGCTGGATGATCGTGATTTCCTGTCGCTCAAGACGCGGCCATGTTGATGTCGCTTCGCCCCTAACACCACACACACACACACACACACACACAACAGCAGCAGCAGCAGCAGTTCAACGCCCGGCACAGATCGGTCAAACACCGTATCGCAGACCCATATTCTCTCTCTCTCTCTCTCTCTCTCTCTCTCTCTCTCTCTCTCTCTCTCTCTCTCTCTCTCTCTCTCTCTCATTGTAGTATTTTCGAGGTGTGGCTAGGAGGAGGGGTTAGTTATGGGGTGGTTTCGAACGTTGTATCCTCCTCAGTGGGATTTAAAAAGCGGTAGGGTTCATGATTTACACACGTTTTCTGTGGATGTTTGTATTCGTATTTTTCTTCGCGTTTTCTGTGGATGTTTGTATTCGTATTTTTCTTCGCGTTTTCTGTGGATGTTTGTATTCGTATTTTTCTTCGCGTTTTCTGTGGGTGTTTGTATTCGTTTTTTCTTCGCATTTTCTGTGAATGTTTGTATTCGTTTTTTCTTCGCGTTTTCTGTGGATGTTTGTATTAGTTTTTTCTCCACATTTTCTGTGAGTGTTTGTATTCGTTTTTCTTCACGTTTTCTCTGGATGTTTGAATTCGTTTTCCTTCACGTTTTCTCTGGACATTTGTATTCGTTTTTCTTCACGTTTTCTGTAGATACATGTATTCTTTTTCTTCGCGTTTTCTGAAGATTTCGTATACGTTTTCTTTAAGGTGGAGCTTAATGGATGAATTCCTCAGGTAATATTAAGGACATCACTCACTCTCCTACGGTTGTATTAGGAAAATAAAGTAAAGGTGGATGAATGACACCAGTGGCTGTAAACACTTTTCGCTGAAGACAAGGAAAAGAAAGAAAAAAAAAGAAAACGAGGGAAGTGAGCGGAGACCTTAATATCTTCGTACTTTCTTATTTTCTTTTAAACTATTCGCCATTTCCCGCGTTAGCGAGGTGGCGTTAAGAACAGAGGACTGGGCCTTTTTTGGACTGGCCCCCTCTGTTCCTTCTTTTGGAAAATTAAAAAAAAAACGAGAGGGGAGGATTTCCAGCCCCCCGCTCCCTCCCCTTTTAGTCGCCTTCTACGACACGCAGGGAATACGTTGGAAGTATTCTTAATCCCCTATCTTCTCATATTTTACCGTTTTTCCGTATCTTTCGGTAAAGTTTCTCTCTCTCTCTCTCTCTCTCTCTCTCTCTCTCTCTCTCTCTCTCTCTCTCTCTCTCTATCTATCTATCTATCTATCTATCTCTCTCGCGGGATATTGACCTTCGGTAGGCTGAGCTACTATTAGAGAGAGAGAGAGAGAGAGAGAGAGAGAGAGAGAGAGAGAGAGAGAGAGAGAGAGAGAAACGGCTGAAAAAGGGAAGAGGTTGAGGCGAGAAGTGAGAGGGGAGACTAGAGAGAAAGGGATTCGGGAGAGCGTAAAGAAAGAGCTTAGCGGGAGTGGAGGGACAGAGAGAGAGAGAGAGAGAGAGAGAGAGAGAGAGAGAGAGAGAGAGAGAGAGAGCTGGATTCTCATCTCTTAGGATATACATACAAGGCATGCGAGAGAGGGGGGTGAGGGTACAGCTACGAAACAAGGTACACTCACCACAGCACCGGCGCCTCGATCCTCTTGTTGCGCCGCCTTCGTAACGACGGAGGATGACCCGACGTGGCATGATCTGACCTTTTGACCTTACCTCCCGCCCACTGTGCCTGGTCGTTTCACCCCTGACCTTATCCCTGTGACGGTACGAGCCTTGTGCGCGTCTGCGCGTGACAGCGACTGCGCCGACAGTCTACGCCTTGAGCAGGGCAACATGACCCTGGTCAGGTCACACAGGTCAGGTCATCGTGGAAGAGTCTGTTGGTTTGACCAATAGTTGGGAGATTTTTGAGAAAGGTTTGAATTAGATATCATCTCCATCTGACGCATAGAAATTGAGATAGACATAGATAGATAGATAGATAGATAGATAGATCAAAGTCAGAATTTCCAGCATTTATTATAGATAGATAGATAGATAAAAGTCAGAATTTCCAGCATTTAGTATAGATAGATAGATAGATAAAAGTCAGAATTTCCAGCATTTCTTATAGATAGATAAAAGTCAGAATTTCCAGCATTTATTATAGATAGATAGATAGATAGATAGATAGTAAATGGCAGAATTTCCAGCATTTAATGTCATTTTCATCAGATGTTGCCACGCGTGTTAGTGAAAATGCAACTGGGAATCGGGTTTTTTTTTTTTTTCGTACTATTATCTTAAAAGCCTCTGGCCAGACTTTTTAAAACGATGAAGACATAAGTGATGGATCGTGGGGAAACATGTTTCATATCATTTCTCACTCCGTAACGAGGCTGTCTATAGTTTGATATGCGACCAGGCCACGTATTTAGGTGCTTCACCACATGAAGCGGCTCACACCTCTTCAGTCTTCGTTAAACGTCGATGAAAAAGGAAAAAGAAAGATGAACGATCTTTCTTCTTTTCGCTTGAGGTGCACGACTGAACGTTGTTTGCGCCCACTTAGTCACAATGACAATTTGCAGGTTATTGTCTTTGCATTTCCTGTGTGCCTTCCAGTATCTTGACCACACTAATGTGTGGGGTTGTGGCATTCCCTTACTCGTTTTGAAGTACGGAAGCATACACACACACACACATATATATATATATATATATATATATATATATATATATATATATATATATATTATATATTTATATTTATATTTTGCTTTGTCACTGTCTCCCACGTTTGCGAGGTAGCGCAAGGAAACAGACGAAAGAATGGCCAGCCCACCCACATACACATGTATATACATACACGTCCACACACGCAAATATACATACCTATACATCTCAATGTACACATATATATACACACAGGCATATACATATATACACATGTACATAATTCATACTGTCTGCCTTTATTTATTCTCATCGCCACCTCGCCAGCGCTGCCCTGGAGAAATGAGTGGCGTTTCGTGGCCTTATAATGGTCTTCAAGATCGACGGTGTCCTTTAGCTACAAAACTTTTCCTCAAGCTTCTGAAGTACCTCACATTTCTTCCCCAAGGTTTTGCTCCAGGCCTTCCCCAGTGCCTCGTCAGGTCCTCCTTAGACCTTCCTTAGGTTCTTACCCAGGTCCTCCCACAGGTTCCTCAGGTTCCTCCATGTTCCACTAGGGTCTTCCCAAAGCCGCTCTCCTCCCAGGGCCTTCCCAAGACACGTTGAAAACGCTACGCTCTGGACTGAAAAGATATCCCTACGGTGTTACGCACCCACGTTTCACAACGTAGTACATACGGGTTCCTTGAGAAGCAACATTTGGTAACCACATAAAACTGCCGTCAAGGCTAACGTGTGGTAGCTTAAACCGTTTTCCCAATTTTTGAAGTACCTACGCCCACACTTTGGGGGCTGTTGGTACTACGTGTTCGCTCGGCTGTGAAAGGGTAACGTAAAAATACTTGAAATTCTTAAGAGGATGATATGCTAAACCACCTTCCCCGCATCTTCGAGGTAACGTCAGGAAAGAATGAACAACGGCCTCATTTGCACACTGCCAGTCTCTAGCCTTGCCGAAACCAATGACTATCATCCACAGCCAAGCCCCACAGACTGTTCAATGGTTCACCTTAACCAGTGCATCAGATAGGTAGATAGATGTGGCATCGGGGTCTCGTCTCTTAAGTTCCCCTTTTTGGCTTCCCCTCCCTCACTTTGCTCCCTCATATCTAGCTTCCTTTCTGGCTGATCTGTCCCCGTAGATGGACCAGCCTCTACCCAATTTATCATCAGCAGCGGTGTCCCTCAAGGTTCTGTCCTATATCTTAAACTTTTTCTCCCTTTTATCGACGATTTCCTTTCTTCCACAAATAACATAATGCAGTCATACGCTGACGACTCAACACCGCATTCCTCTTCATACTTCAGTTCTTCTTCTTCTTCTCTCACTCGATCTGCATCTCGTCTTGACACAACTTCCTCAATAAACTTCAGACTTGAACAGGATGTCTCAGTAGGGCAGACGAAATCAGGTTATGTTTACTGCCTCCAAGACCCAGTTTCTACCCATCTTTCTATCGAAAATTCCTTACAACTTTACTCTCTCCCTTGATGCTTTTGTGAATTCACATCTTGACTCAGTGAACATACTTGGTATTACTTTATTATCCATTCTCTCGTGGAAACCCCACATTATTAGAATAGCTAAGTCCGCCTCAAAGAAACTAGGTGTCCTTCTTCTCCGTTTATACAGTGGATTAATTCGTTCTTATATGGGGTAGTGCTCTCACATCTGGAGTGGTTCTAGCTCTGCATCCTTACTTCACAGAGTTGAGTCGAAAGCGGTCCAACTTATCAACTCTCCCAGGATAACTTCAAAACTTGACCCACTTGCCCGGCGCCACAGTGTTGGTTCATTATCCATCTTCTATAGATAGTGCTTTGGATTTTGCTCCCGAGAGCTGGCTGCTTGTGTGCCCCCACCACTAGCTAGACCACGCAATACTCGGCAACCTGCTGCGTCACATGATTATTTGTGGCCGTTGGCAACTTAAGCATGGGATGTTTTTATGTTATTTTTTTTCTACACACACACACACACACACACACACACACACACATTATTCTAGGGAGGTCAAAGTACCTGTAGGGTTCTTTCAGGGTAATAAAACAAGTTAAGGAGAAAAAAAATGATCCGGACAGAGTTCATGTGCATCAGGGGATGTGGTCAGGTCTTGTGGCTTGGCTCGTGAGCCTGGTCGACCTGTGGCTTGGCTCGTGAGCCTGGTCGACCTGTGGCTTGGCTCGTGAGCCTGGTCGACCTGTGGCTTGGCTCGTGAGCCTGGTCGACCTGTGGCTTGGCTCGTGAGCCTGGTCGACCTGTGGCTTGGCTCGTGAGCCTGGTCGACCTGTGGCTTGGCTCGTGAGCCTGGTCCCTCCTCACCAGTGGACTCCCAGCTTGATGACGTTATCATTCTTTTATCACTAGAGACATATTTCCGCCCAGCGAAGTTGGCCATCAATCTTGTGGACTTCGAATTTAATCTTTTGCCTCTCACGGTCTACCTTGAAAACCCTCTTTTCTTGGAAATTTTGGCCTCGTCCAGATTGGTGTCTCATCACCTTGAAGTAATGTATCATGGAAGCGTCCAGGACTCATCTTGGTGGCCTCCAGAGACTCACGTCCCTTGGTGAGATCAGACTCATCTGTAATGGTCCTGAAAGAGTCATGTCGCTTGGTTGTATCAGACTCATCTTTGGTGGACTCATGAGACTCATGCCGCTCTTTGAGATCAGTCAGACTTACTCATCACATGTTACCGGTGAGTCTTGCCTTTGCTCTGGGAGTCTTTATTTCCTCATCCACTGAATTCCTCTAGTTTACGTTCCATTCTTGTATTGCCTTAACTCACCGCCATCTCCTCCCTCCCTCCTCTTCACCTCATGATATCGAAGAATCCCCTCACTCACTTATCGCTTGTTGAGCTGTTGTCGGTGGAAAGCCACTTGTCAGTCATTCGGGTCATCGCCATTTCCACCAATCCATGACCTTAAACCACACTACGTTCACCCCCTCAATGACGGGAGGAGGAGGAAGAGGAGGAGGATCATCTTCGCCTGCACCATCTTAGGTCAGAGGTCACGCCCTCTCACGACCCTCGAGGGTCGTTCGATCGTTTGAATGTCATCACAGGAGCCTTAGAGCGTCAACTTATCCGTTTAAATATCTTAACAGGAGCCTTGGAACGTGATCCTAACCTCTTGACCGTTGCACACAAACCACGACGGACGGAAATGTGTGTATGTGTCGCTAAGCGACTCTTCCCGGCAGAACACAAAGGCGACTTCCTGGAAGGCAGAAGCCGCTGGCCGCGCTAGTAAAGTCAGGCGGCGTCTTATTGCGGCACAACGACGAAATACGATGGAATCTGCTGACAACTGCAGGCACTGGAGGGCTCAGGGAGGCCTGTGGTGGTGGTGTGTGCTTGTGTGTGTGTGTGTGTGTGTGTTTGGATTGCTTCCAGGGGAGGGGGGGATCGAACCTTGGTCACTGCTCTCTCTCTCTTAAACGTGATCTTTTTTCAAGACATATTTTGCCAACACGACCATCATCCTCTCTCTCTCACGTGCTCGTATTCGGGGTCTTTGATTCCTTTTTATATCATCTCTGCATCGTACACCGATCGTGTCACGAGCCCAGTTCAGTTGCTTATAATCGCCGTCGCACAGGAAAGCGTTTGGACGTCTTGTCAGGTTTTTGTGTTACGGGGTTTCAAGTCCCCTTATATCCGCATTCGATCACCTTTGCCGGCTAAACATTATATTGTCCTCATTCCCGAGTCTCCCGTATACGATCCCGTTATCGAGATCGTCTTTTGTATTATGTCTTTCATTGAACCCCTTGTACTACACATGTCTAGACTCTTAGATAGTATTGTGTATAGTTTAGAATCCGGGTTTAGCCGCGAGTATCTGGGTTCGCCAAAAACACGGTTCCAGATCATCTGCAAGGGGAAAATATTCCTCCTTTTTTTTATTGTAGTGCCTTTTCCTAAAGCTGAATGGTCCTTTTGAATGTGAGGAAAGAGGGAACTTTATCTCGGAGAGCAAAAACGGGTATGTTTGAAGGAATAATAGTTCCAACAACGTAATATGGTTGCGAGGCATGGGCTGTAGATAAGGTTGTACGGAGATGAGTGGATGTGTTGGAAATGAAATGTTTGAGGACAATATGTGTTGTGAGGTAGGAATCTTTCTCCTCTACTCTATAGGGTAGTCACTTGTTTATCAAATGGCGTCCAAGCTAACGTCTCATCATTGTATATCAACTGACTGTTATATTTCTCTCTTGTATCTCCCCTGATGATGTGATTATCACACGAAAGTGCACTTGGGATCGTACCGTCATGCTCAAATGTCGTACCCGTCGCGCTCCAGGATCGTACCCGTCGTGTTCAAGGATCGTACCGTCGTGCTCAAATGTCGTACCCGTCGTGCTCAAGGATCTTATCCGACGTGTTCAAGGATCGTACCGTCGTGCTCAAATGTCGTACCCGTCGTGCTCAAGGATCGTACCCGTCGTGTTCAAGGATCGTACCGTCGTGCTCAAATGTCGTACCCGTCGTGCTCAAGGATCGTACCCGTCGTGCTCAAGGATCGTACCCGTCGTGCTCAAGGATCGTATCCGTCGTGCTCAAGGATCGTACCCGTCGTGCTCAAGGATCGTATCCGTCGTGCTCAAGGATCGTACCCGTCGTGCTCAAGGATCGTATCCGTCGTGCTCAAGGATCTTACCCGTCGTGCTCAAGGATCGTACCCGTCGTGCTCAAGGATCGTACCCGTCGTGCTCAAGGATCGTACCCGTCGTGCTCAAGGATCGTACCCGTCGTGCTCAAGGATCGTACCCGTCGTGTTCAAGGATCGTACCGTCGTGCTCAAGGATCGTACCCGTCGTGTTCAAGGATCGTACCCGTCGTGTTCAAGGATCGTACCCGTCGTGTTCAAGGATCGTACCCGTCGTGCTCAAGGATCGAACCCGTCGTGCTCAAGGATCGTACCCGTCGTGTTCAAGGATCGTATCCGTCGTGTTCAAGGATCGTACCCGTCGTGCTCAAGGATCGTACCGTCGTGCTCAAGGATCGTACCGTCGTGCTCAAGGATCGTACCCGTCGTGCTCAAGGATCGTACCGTCGTGCTCAAGGATCGTACCCGTCGTGTTCAAGGATCGTACCCATCGTCCTCAAGGATCGTACCCGTCGTGTTCAAGGATCGTACCCATCGTCCTCAAGGATCGTACCGTCGTGCTCAAATATCGTATCCGTCGTGTTCAAGGATCGTACCGTCGTGCTCAAATATCGTATCCGTCGTGTTCAAGGATCGTACCCGTCGTGTTCAAGGATCGTACCCGTCGTGTTCAAGGATCGTACCCGTCGTGTTCAAGGATCGTACCCGTCGTGTTCAAGGATCGTACCGTCGTGCTCAAATATCGTATCCGTCGTGTTCAAGGATCGTACCCGTCGTGCTCAAGGATCGTACCCGTCGTGTTCAAGGATCGTACCCGTCGTGTTCAAGGATCGTACCCATCGTCCTCAAGGATCGTACCCGTCGTGCTCAAGGATCGTACCGTCGTGCTCAAATATCGTATCCGTCGTGTTCAAGGATCGTATCCGTCGTGCTTAAATATCGTATCCGTCGTGCTCAAGGATCGCTCTCTGGGTTATAATGGACGATCTCTCATTATACTAGGTTACTTGGAACTAGCCCTTCTTATCGTATGCGTCCCTGCGTCCGTCGTCCGTCCGTTGGTTAGGCATCCTGTAGCACAGACGACCCAGCCATCCGGCTCACCCGTCTCCCGGTGGGAGGAGACGCCAGGACAGCTGGGTGATGGGTTTGGGCAATAAGCTCCCTTAAGTACCTTGGACCAGGGAGTGAGGTGGTTAGGGGGGCGCCAAACCTTGCCGACCGATGCCAAAGATTGTGGCCTAAAAATAAAGGAGCCGTAAAGGGGGTGCGCTTCCACGCCCCTCCCTGGCTCCTACTTCTTGGCAGCTGGATTTGGCGCCGTACCTCATAGCGACTTGTAGGGAAAGGGG
>NC_092225.1:51829478-51854478 GCF_036320965.1 Panulirus ornatus
GTTATGCTCGCCAATTCCCCCCTCACTCCCTGGGATATGAACGCCAAGTCCCCCCCCCCTCACTCCCTGGGATATGCACGCCAAGTCCCCCCTCTCTCCCTGGGATATGCACGCCAAGTCCCCCCTCACTCCCTGGGATATGCACGCCAAGTCCCCCCTCACTCCCTGGGATATGCACGCAAAGTCCCCCCTCACTCCCTGGGATATGCACGCAAAGTCCCCCACACTCCCTGGGATATGCACGCCAAGTCCCCCCTCACTCCCTGGGATATGCACGCAAAGTCCCCCCTCACTCCCTGGGATATGCACGCCAAGTCCCCCCCTCACTCCCTGGGATATACACGCCAAGTCCCCCACACTCCCTGGGATATGCACGCCAAGTCCCCCCTCACTCCCTGGGATATGCACGCCAAGTCCCCCCTTACTCCCTGGGATATGCACGCCAAGTCCCCCACACTCCCTGGGATATGCACGCCAAGTCCCCCCTTCACTCCCTGGGATATGCACGCCAAGTCCCCCACACTCCCTGGGATATGCACGCCAAGTCCCCCCTCACTCCCTGGGATATGCACGCCAAGTCCCCCTCACTCACTCCCTGGGATATGCACGCCAAGTCCCCCTTCACTCCTTGGGATATGCACGCCAAGTCCCCCTCACTCACTCCCTGGGATATGCACGCCAAGTCCCCCTCACTCACTCCCTGGGATATGCACGCCAAGTCCCCATTCACTCCCTGGGATATGCACGCCAAGTCCCCTCCTCACTCCCTGGGATATGCACGCCAAGTCCCCCCTCACTCCCTGGGATATGCACGCCAAGTCCCCCCCTCACTCCCTGGGATATGCACGCCAAGTCCCCCCTCACTCCCTGGGATATGCACGCCAAGTCCCCCCTCACTCCCTGGGATATGCACGCCAAGTCCCCCCTCACTCCCTGGGATATGCACGCCAAGTCCCCCCTCACTCCCTGGGATATGCACGCCAAGTCCCCCCTCACTCCCTGGGATATGCACGCCAAGTCCCCCCTCACTCCCTGGGATATGCACGCCAAGTCCCCCCCTCACTCCCTGGGATATGCACGCCAAGTCCCCCCTCACTCCCTGGGATATGCACGCCAAGTCCCCCCTCACTCCCTGGGATATGCACGCCAAGTCCCCCCTCACTCCCTGGGATATGCACGCCAAGTCCCCCTCACTCCCTGGGATATGCACGCCAAGTCCCCCCCTCACTCCCTGGGATATGCACGCCAAGTCCCCCTCACTCACTCCCTGGGATATGCACGCCAAGTCCCCCCTCACTCCCTGGGATATGCACGCCAAGTCCCCCCTCACTCCCTGGGATATGCACGCCAAGTCCCCCTCTCACTCCCTGGGATATGCACGCAAGTCCCCCCTCACTCCCTGGGATATGCACGCCAAGTCCCCCCCTCACTCCCTGGGATATGCACGCCAAGTCCCCCCTCACTCCCTGGGATATGCACGCCAAGTCCCCCCCTCACTCCCTGGGATATGCACGCCAAGTCCCCCCCTCACTCCCTGGGATATGCACGCCAAGTCCCCCCCTCACTCCCTGGGATATGCACGCCAAGTCCCCCCTCACTCCCTGGGATATGCACGCCAAGTCCCCCCTCACTCCCTGGGATATGTACGCCAAGTCCCCCTCACTCCCTGGGATATGCACGCCAAGTCCCCCCTCACTCCCTGGGATATGCACGCCAAGTCCCCCCTCACTCCCTGGGATATGCACGCCAAGTCCCCCCCTCACTCCCTGGGATATGCACGCCAAGTCCCCCCCTCACTCCCTGGGATATGCACGCCCCAAGTCCCCCCTCATTCCTGGGATATGCACGCCAAGTCCCCCCTCACTCCCTGGGATATGCACGCCAAGTCCCCCACTCACTCCCTGGGATATGCACGCAATCTCCCCTCACTCCCCTGGGATATGCACGCCAAGTCCCCCCTCACTCCCTGGGATATGCACGCCAAGTCCCCCCCCTCACTCCTGGGATATGCACGCCAAGTCCCCCCTCACTCCCTGGGATATGCACGCCAAGTCCCCCCTCACTCCCTGGGATATGCACGCAAGTCCCCCTCACTCCCTGGGATATGCACGCCAAGTCCCCCCTCACTCCCTGGGTATGCACGCCCAAGTCCCCCCCTCACTCCCTGGGATATGCACGCCAAGTCCCTCTCACTCCTGGGACTATGCACGCCAAGTCCCCCCTCACTCCCTGGGATATGACGCCAAGTCCCCCTCACTCACTCCCTGGATATGCACGCAAGTTCCCCTCACTCACTCCCCTGGGATATGCACGCCAAGTCCCCCTCACTCCCTGGGATATGCACGCCAAGTCCCCCTCACTCACTCCCTGGGATATGCACGCCAAGTCCCCCTCACTCACTCCCTGGGATATGCACGCAAGTCCCCCCCTCACTCCCTGGGATATGCATGCGAGAAGGCTCACCATTTCTCCCATGGTTAAGTGCTTCTAGCAAGAACTTTGAACATTTCGTAATTAGATAAAAAAAAAAAAGAGTTTCCTCAATAATGATGATAGCGATTATGTTTGTAATAGTAATAATTACTGTTAATGATAATGATGATATTGATAATAACAGTAATAGTAATGATAATAGTAATAATAATGATAATAATAGATAATAGTAATAATGATGATAATGATAATTAATGATATTAGTAATAATGATAGTAATCATGATGATAATAATAATGATGGTAGTCATAATAATAATGATAGTAGTCATAATGATAATAGTGATAATAACAGTGATAGTAATGATAATAGTAATAATAATGATAATAATTGATAATAGTAATAATGATGATAATGATGATTAATGATAATAGTAATAATGATAGTAATCATGATGATAATAATAATGATGGTAGTCATAATAATAATGATAATAATAGTAGTAATAGTATCAATGATATAATAGTAAACATAATAATAGTCATAATAATGATAGTAATAATAATAATGATAATAATAGTAATAATAATGATAATAATGATAATAATAATATTAATTATAATGATGATAATAAGGATTATAGTAATAGTAATAATGATCATAATGATAATTATAATAATAGTAATGATAATAATGATAATTATCCCTGGGGATAGGAGATTAAGAATACTTCCCACGTATTCCCTGCGTGTCGTAGAAGGCGACTAAAAGGGGAGGGAGCGGGGGGCTGGAAATCCTCCCCTCTCGGTTTTTTTTTGTTTTTTTTTCAATTTTCCAAAAGAAGGAACAGAGAATTGGGCCAGGTGAGGGTATTCCCTCAAAGGCCCAGTCCTCTGTTCTTAACGCTACCTTGCTAATGCGGGAAATGGCGCATAGTTTGAAAGAAAGAAAGAATAATGATAATGATAATAATAGTAATCATGATAATGATGATAATGATAGTAATAAACCGTGATAATCATAATGATGATAATAATAATAATGATAATAATAATAATGATAATAATAATAATAATAATAATAATAATAATAATAATAATGATAATGATAATGGTTATTTGATAATGTGGATGACATCTCATGATAATGATTGTCGTAATGATAGGGAATAAACGAGATGTTTATAGAAACAGAAGAAAGAAAATGAAATAAACCAGAGAGAGACAAGTGAGGCAAAAGAAAACGAGATGTGGCTCGTTTTTCATTGCCGTGGGATAATGATAGGAAATTACATTATGTGTGGGAATCATGTTATTTTTTTTCCCCCTCCTCCACTGACTTGCCATATCTGTGTGAGTCTTCGTGGAAGAAAAAAGACTTGGGATAAACTGTAGTAGATATGCAGGTGTTAACCAGGGCTGTGTCTGTTAACAGACTGTCTCACAACTGACAGTTTATAAGGTATGTGTGGACAGTGTGAAGGAGGGGATTGAGCTACAAATTATCTTACTTTAGGCAGTTTACAGGGGATGTGAAGCCATGGTTGGTGATGATATTTGTGCCTTAAATTCTCCTGCTACGTTGCCTCTGTCCAGTGTGTGTGTGTGTGTGTGTGTGTGTGTGTGTGTGTGTGTGTGTGTGTGTGTGTGTGTGTGTATTGTATGTGTGTGTGTGTGTGTGTGTGTGTGTGTGTGGTTTACCAAGTGTTTTGGCATACATATTCAGTACCTATGGCGACATTTCATCTCGGTCATGAGCCTTGTGTGGCTCAGGAATGTTAAAGATTCTGTTTTAAATTCTTCTGGATATTTCAGTGGCCCCTTCGAGAGACCTTCTCCTCCCGATTTCTTTTTTTATTTGCTTTTTTTTTCAAATGACAGTTTACTTTCTGATGAATTTATGGAAAAGTTTGACTTTTTTTTCTTATGTTCCCCTTTAGTCCACGATCTATTTTCAAAGTATCTCTTTTCCTCCTTTCTGATTCTCGTCTCTTATATATACATCACCCAGCAACTGCCTGCTGGCTGGAGTATTGCCCCCCACCCGCATCGCATCTGGCAACTTCTGTCTCACAAATTTTCCTCTTGTCTTTGAGGCGTAAAAGAACCTCACGCCACAAAGCCCAGGTTCCTGGCCGCTGAAAGCCGTTCCCCAGCCTTATGTATTGCCTTAGTTGGTGTTGCTGAGCTCTGTGTTGTCTCCGGGATGGTAATTCCCTCTTCCCTCACTCGTGTTTGGTCTCCGTGCCTCGACCATGATGATCATTCGCCACACAAGCATATGCACGTTGCAGGGCCCCTGGCTGGTGTTGCCTAGCAGGGATGTGGGGTCAGTGTGTGTGGTGTGGGGGGAGGTGGATGTGGGGTCAGTGTGTGTGATGTGGGGGGAGGTGGATGTGGGGTCAGTGTGTGTGGTGTGGGGGTGAGGTGGATGTGGGGTCAGCGTGTGTGGTGTGGGGGGGAGGTGGGTGTGGGGTCAGTGTGTGTGGTGTGGGGGGAGGTGGATGTGGGGTCAGTGTGTGTGGTGTGGGGGTGAGGTGGATGTGGGGTCAGTGTGTGTGGTGTGGGGTGAGGTGGATGTGGGGTCAGTGTGTGTGGTGTGGGGGGAGGTGGGTGTGGGGTCAGTGTGTGTGGTGTGGGGGTGAGGTGGATGTGGGGTCAGTGTGTGTGGTGTGGGGGTGAGGTGGATGTGGGGTCAGTGTGTGTGGTGTGGGGGGGAGGTGGGTGTGGGGTCAGTGTGTGTGGTGTGGGGGGAGGTGGGTGTGGGGTCACTGTGTGTGGTGTGGGGGGAGGTGGATGTGGGGTCAGTGTGTGTGGTGTGGGGTGAGGTGGATGTGGGGTCAGTGTGTGTGGTGTGGGGGTGAGGTGGATGTGGGGTCAGTGTGTGTGGTGTGGGGGGAGGTGGGTGTGGGGTCAGTGTGTGTGGTGTGGGGGTGAGGTGGGTGTGGGGTCAGTGTGTGTGGTGTGGGGGGAGGTGGGTGTGGGGTCAGTGTGTGTGGTGTGGGGGTGAGGTGGATGTGGGGTCAGTGTGTGTGGTGTGGGGGTGAGGTGGATGTGGGGTTAGTGTGTGTGGTGTGGGGGTGAGGTGGATGTGGGGTCAGTGTGTGTGGTGTGGGGGTGAGGTGGATGTGGGGTCAGTGTGTGTGGTGTGGGGTGAGGTGGATGTGGGGTCAGTGTGTGTGGTGTGGGGTGAGGTGGGTGTGACTCCCTCCGATCCCCCGTGTGTGTGTGTGTGTGTGTGATCACGGACGTGCTGCTGTGGCAGAGCGTCAGGAAACTTGTCTCTCCACCACTCCCGGTCACCATGAGGATCAGAAACTCCTCCACAGTATTATTGTATCAGAAATTCCTCCACTGTATCACTGTATCAGAAACTCCTCCACAGTATTATTGTATCAGAAATTCCTCCACTGTATCAGAAATTCCTCCACTGTATCACTGTATCAGAAATTCCTCCACTGTATCACTGTATCAGAAATTCCTCCACTGTATCACTGTATCAGAAATTCCTCCACTGTATCACTGTAGCGTTGACATCCTTCATCATTAGCATTTCACCGTTTCTCAGAAGTGCTGTGTTTCACTGCTTCACGTACCGTCCTTCATTGTTCCTTCACTGGTTTCATTGTGTATGGGTTGTGGGTTGTTAGAATTGACACGGATGTGCGTGTGTACGTGTGTGTGCGATATTGTGTTTGTGTTTGTGTAAGTAAGGGAAGTTAGAGAGAGAGAGAGAGAGAGAGAGAGAGAGAGAGAGAGAGAGAGAGAGAGAGAGAGAGAGAGAGAGAGAGCAAATCCACCTTTGTTTTCCACTCGGTCTGTGTCTGAGGATCGGCTGGACGTGCTGTGGGGTCAAAGGTCATTCTCCATTCGCCTTTGTGAGTTAAGAGCGAGGACTTTTGACTGCTTCGTTTCGTATACCGTTCGTGCGTGTTCGTATGGTGTTCGTGCGTGTTCTTATGGTGTTCGTGCGTGTTCGCATGCTGCTTGCTCGTATGTTGTTCGTGCTTTTCGAATGCTAGCTATTACGCGTTCGTATACTCCTATACCCATATACTTTTTTGTACGTTCGTAGGGTTATATGGTGTTATATGGTGTTCTTGTGCTTTTCATGCATTCGGATGCCGTCATGCGTCTGTGTGCTTTCGTGCGCTTGTATGCTGTCTGTACTTGTGTATGCTGCCATGCTGTCGTATACTATCATGCCTACGTATGCTGTCATGGATGTGTATGCCATCATGCGTTCGTATGGTATCATGCGTAAAAGTCCCCTCGTTAATCACAAATATCCCAACCGTAATTCCTGCCATTTTCAGTATAGAAGGTGACTTAAGAAATTACATTAAATGTAACAATATAGTCGGTTACTTGACAGATTACATTAATTGTAACAATATAGGCGGTTACTCTTGTGTTTTGTTCTCCTCCTGAAGGAAAGAAAACTGGAAAAGGGGGAAGCATTTTCACGTGCGCTGGATTCGGAGAACTTTGTAGAGGTGGGAGATGGGAGACACCATAGAATTAGAGAAGTTTAGAAACATTAGCAACATTGGGAGAGAGAGAGAGAGAGAGAGAGAGAGAGAGAGAGAGAGAGAGAGAGAGAGAGAGAGAAAGAGAGAGAGAGAGAGCACATCTTCGTATCGGAAGTATACCATCAGTTGCAGAGTACGTTCAGTTTAAGGCCCGGAGATCGAAGTGACCTCGCAAAACCCGCTCACATCCCTTGAACGCTGTTGGTACCTTCCTTAGGTATAATGGCCCCAAAGGGCCAAGGTCAGAGGCCATTGTCATATCCATGGGTCGTACCGTCGTCCTCAAGAGGTCAAGTACCAGACTATAAGCTTAAGACTACAAATAAAAGCTTCTCTTTGTAGTTTGTAGTCGTAATGGTGTTTCATGGTCGTGTTCAGAACTCACTATGTCTCCCTCCATCACTTTATCTTTAAGAGAAATAATCATATACTTCCTGGGATTTAATAACCTACTTTTTCAGCATGATTGATTGCGTTCAGTTCTGAATGCCAGTGGGTACAGAAGTACCTCTTTTCGTTTATGTCATGAAAGTGAGTTGGGGTTCTTCCGCAGGGCCGAAGAAAACGCTCTTCGATAGAAAACGAAGATTTTCCCCTCCGAAGCACAACAATCGTCTGCCTCCGTTTATACTTTTTTTGCTGTCTGTCTTTCAATGTTTCCGAGATCAAAGTAATCCGTGTTGTTCTGTGGGTGTGTTAGATGTGAGGGGGGGTTTTCTGGTTCACTGGATTGGATAAGCTGAGGCCACAGTTTGAATTTGAAGTCCCACTTCGAGGTTTGAAGTTCCACTTCCAGGTTTAAGGTCCCGCTTCGAGGTTTGAAGTCCCACTTCGAGGTTTGAGGTCCCTCTTCGAGGTTTAAGGTCTCACTTCTAGGTTTAAGGTCCCACTTCGAGGTTTGAAGTTCCGCTTCGAGGTTTACGGTTCAACTTCGAGGTTTAAGGTCCCACTTCGAGGTTTAAGGTCCCACTTCGAGGTTTGAAGTCCCTCTTCGAGGTTTAAGGTCCCACTTGGAGGTTTAAGGTCCCACTTCGAGGTTTGAAGCTCCACTTCGAGGTTTGAAGTCCCACTTCGAGGTTTGAAGCTTCAGTTCGACTGGTTTCTCTTGGCAGATTTCCTCGTGTTGTCAGTGGGTTCTCGATGGATGGCCCCAGTTTTCACGTGCGTAACTCAGGCGTCATCGCGTATCGTACGCAAGCATCGTACTGGGTCTGGAAAAGTTGAATGCGTCTTTGGTTTTCATTTTCAAGAAAATCAGGCCTGAAAAGTGTGAAGAGAAACTGTCTTAAAATGGCTGACTAAGGCCTGGAAAGTAAGAGAAAAATGGCCGTAAAATGGCTGCGTAAGGCTTGAAAAGTATCAGAACAATGGCCTTAAAATGGCTGCCAAAGGCCTGGAAATTATGAACAAATTGCCTTAAAATGGCTGCCTAAGGCCTGTAAAGTATGAACAAATGGCCTTTGGCAGACTAAGGCCTGAAAAGTATGAGAAAAATGGCCTTGAAATGGCTGCTAAAGGCCTGACAAGTATGAAAAAATGGCCTTAAAATGGCTGGCTAGTCTGAATTTCGCCTTTTAAATATTTGAGGAAATTCCAAGCGATAAAAATGTACTCATTTTCCGCGAGGAATTATTTTGAATGCTTAGTTAGTGATTCTAGATTGATACTGAAATGTTATTGTACAATATTATTCCTTAGGCATTTATGAAACTGAATCTTTACATGTGAAGGAACAGTGTGATATTAAATGATAGATGTTTTTGAGAGGGCCTCTCTCTCTCTCTCTCTCTCTCTCTCTCTCTCTCTCTCTCTCTCTCTCTCTCTCTCTCTCTCTCTCTCTCTCTCTCTCTCTCTCTCTCTCGTTCCACCAGGGTCTCCAGTCACCCATGATGGTTCGGTTCCTGAGACTCAAGTAACACCAGCAGCTCCAGGCTGGCCACTCAGTGCTTGAACACGTTGCGAGAGAACATCATTTTATATATATATATATATATATATATATATATATATATATATATATATATATATATATATATATATATATATATATATATAAAAACTCATTTTTGCCTACGTTTCAGTTCCGATTTTCGGGATTACCTTTAGAATATAGATTGCAGGGAAGGTAGGCGACCCCACCAACCCTACCCTCTCTCTGGTGTGGGTGTGTGTGGGACGCTGTCAAAGGAATATATATATATATATATATATATATATATATATATATATATATATATATATATATATATATATATATATATATATATATATGTGTGTGTATATATATATGTCCCACTGCCAAAGGAGTATATATATATATATATATATATATATATATATATATATATATATATATATATATATATATATATATATATACATATATATATATATATATATATATATATATATATATATATATATATATATATATATATATATATATATATATATACAACATGGCTGGCTAGCTGCTGGCCTGCCCGCCATGTAATGTTACACCATTTTTCTGGTCGAGCGTCGTCCCGCCAGGCTCGACCCTGGTCCAGGTAATTGGATAGTAGCGAGTCATTTGCCCGACATCAGCGCCATCTGTAGATGGCCTCTGTTGGTTGGTTGCGTTGCTACTGTTGCGCTCTGTTGTCGCTGCTGCTGTTGTTGTTGCTACTTCCGTTGCTGGGGGCGGGGGGGGGGTTGTTACTGTTGCGCTCTGTTGCTGCTGCTGTTGCTACTTCTGTTGCTGGGGGGGGCCTTGTTACTGTTGCGCTCTGTTGCTGCTGTTGTTGCTATTACCGTTGCTGGGGGTAGGGGGGGGCACCTGTTGTTGTTACCATTGCTGCTACTAAGACTCCTGTTGTTACATCTGTTTGGAGTTATGTTGTTACTGTTGCTGAAGGAGTTTCAGCTGTTAGTCTTGTGTGTTCGGTACTGGGGGTGTGCTTCTTATCGCTCCTGTTGTTCCTGTTGATGATCCTGTTGTGGCCGCTCCTGTTGCTCCTGTTGTATCTGTTTGTGTTATTGCTGTTCCTGTTGCTGCTCCCTTGAATATGCTCTCTGTTAGTAGTGTTGGTGTATACCGTTTCATCCGTGCAAGTACACTAGTGTACTTGGCCAGGCACCGAACGGTGGGCCTGCATGAACCAACTTGTGTTCCATTCGTCACGAATATATATATATATATATATATATATATATATATATATATATATATATATATATATATATATATATATATATATATGCATACATACATATGCATACATATATATATATATATGCATACATAAATTGAAATATGATGGAAAGGCAGTCAGAACCTCAGAATATTAAGAATTATTACATGTTGAAATTGTTACCTTTTTTCTTCTTATATCAAAAATTGTGATCTTCTGTTTTCACTGGTTGAAAAGGGTAAAAGGAAGCATAAATGTGAGGTAAGGAAAGAAGTATTGAATAATTATCTCTTCTTGGAAATAGTCTACTATGTTAAATAGAACTTTGTGTTTGGTAGGCTTAAAGAATATGAATGAATAGAATGTGACACTCGCAGCCATGAACAGGATATTTTATCAGTTCAAACATGCCTCTATGGGATTGATTTTGAGTAATGATGACCATTCAGTCTTCCCAAGTACAGTATTAGCGCATACAAGTATCAGGTTTTCTCATTAGAATCTAGATAGAATGGATTAGTTTTTGTTTGTTGTAAAGGGTATAAACTTTATTATTTATTCTATTTATTTTATTATACTTTGTCGCTGTCTCCCGCGTTAGTGAGGTAGCGCAAGGAAACAGACAAAAGAATGGCCCAAGCCACCCTTATACACTTGAAAATACATACATGTCCACACACGCACATATACATTTCAGTGTATATATATATATAATATATATATGTATATGTATATGTATATATGTATGTATATATATAATATATATATATATATATCCCTGGGGATAGGGGAGAAAGAATACTTCCCACGTATTCCCTGCGTGTCGTAGAAGGCGACTAAAAGGGAAGGGAGCGGGGGGCTGGAAATCCTCCCCTCTCGTTTTTTTTTAATTTTCCAAAAGAAGGAACAGAGAAGGGGGCCAGTTGAGGATATTCCCTCAAAGGCCCAGTCCTCTGTTCTTAACGCTACCTCGCTATCGCGGGAAATGGCAAATAGTATGAAAAAAAAAAAAAAAAAAAAAATATATATATATATATATTCGTGAATTTTATACGAAATGGCGTCTTCGTTACGTTTCTTCGTTGTATATCAACTGACTGTTAGATTTTTTTCTTGTGTCTCCCCTGATGATGTGATCATTACACGAAAGTGCACTTGGGAACTTATCGTGTTGTACTGGACGGGTAGGGAATTGTACACTTGTGGGGGCCCCGTTGTATTGAACATCCTCTACTGTCATATACAACTAATTAAATTTACATTTGTTGTCTCCATTAACCATGTCCTCTGTCGTTCTGTCCCATATTCACCCACTCTTCTTATATTACTGTATAGCATTTTCTTGACATCTCCGATTTAACAAGTTTCTTGCTTGATTTCATGTTTTGTTTCTAGAACTGCTCACTCTCTCCATCATGAACCACTAGTATTAGCCTTTATCCCGTAAATCATCTCTCCTATATGTGGCGCCGTCTTTGTTGCCCTCCTGTGGACTTTGTGTGTGTGTGTGTGTGTGTGTGTGTGTGTGTATGTGTGTGTGTGTGTGTGTGTGTGTGTGTGTGTGTGTGTGTGCGTGCGTGTGTGCGTGCGCGCGCCCTTACGTAAGGAAACGTGACATTTAATCCAGTGATTCTGATGTGCGCCAAAATGTCCATATACTTTACATAAACAGTCCGTTTCTCGTGTTTGTCTATTTTTTTCTTCTTCAGTTCATTAATCCATTAATCTTTTATTGTTCACTAACCAAAATTTATCGTTCAGCATAATGAACAGATCGTTCTCTATGTCTGGGGCGCCCCAGTGATAACACTACACGTTACCAGAATTCATCGACATTTTTCACCACTCCTGATGAACAGCTTTGAATAGCTTCCTATTGATCCCCCGTCGGCTGGAGAGTTCCGAAGGACGAAAACCCTCCTAATTATTCCCATGCCTTGATCTCAATGCCTTGTGTAGACGCTGCACAGCCCTGGGATGATAACATTAGGCACAGTGTACGTAGTCTACGCATTATATTGTCGGCCTTAATGGTATGGCAAGTTGTTCAGCTGGTTGTGTCTGGCGACCATGGGTGTGTAGGCCTGACCGTTTGTTTCTATTATGGAGGCGCTGAGGGGCGTACATAGCATAGGATGGGCTGTGTTGGGTGTGGCTGTGTTGGAAGGGGCTGTGTTGGGTGTGGCTGTGTTGGGAGGGGCTGTGTTGGAAGGGGCTGCGTTGGGTGTGGCTGTGTTGGAAGGGGCTGTGTTGGGAGGGGCTGTGATGGGTGTGGCTGTGTTGGGAGGGGCTGTGTTGGGTGTGGCTGTGTTGGAAGGGGCTGCGTTGGGTGTGGCTGTGTTGGGAGGGGCTGTGTTGGGTGTGGTTGTGTTGGGAGGGGCTGTGTTGGGTGTGGTTGTGTTGGAAGGGGCTGTGTTGGGTGTGGCTGTGTTAGAAGTGGTTGTGTTGGGTGTGGCTGTGTTGAGAGGGGCTGTGTTGGGTGTGGCTGTGATGGGAGGGGTTGTGTTGGGTGTGGCTGTGTTGGGAGGGGCTGTGTTGGGTGTGGCTGTGTTGGGTGTGGCTGTGTTGGGAGGGGCTGTGTTGGGTGTGGCTGTGTTGGGAGGGGTTGTGTTGGGTGTGGCTGTGTTGGGAGGGGCTGTGTTGGGTGTGGCTGTGTTGGGAGGGGCTGTGATGGGTGTGGCTGTGTTGGGAGGGGCTGTGTTGGGTGTGGCTGTGTTGGGAGGGACTGTGTTGGGTGTGGCTGTGTTGGGAGGGGCTGTGTTGTGTGTGGCTGCGTTGGGAGGGGCTGTGTTGGGTGTGGCTGTGTTGGGAGGGGCTGTGTTGGGTGTGGCTGCGTTGGGAGGGGCTGTGTTGGGTGTGGCTGTGTTGGGTGTGGCTGTGTTGGGAGGGGCTGTGTTAGGTGTGGCTATGTTGGGAGGGGCTGTGTTGGGTGTGGCTGTGTTGGGAGGGGTTGTGTTGGGTGTAGCTGTGTTGGGAGGGGTTGTGTTGGGTGTAGCTGTGTTGGGAGGGGTTGTGTTGGGTGTGGCTGTGTTGGGAGGGGCTGTGTTGGGAAGGGCTGTGTTAGGTGTGGCTGTGGTTGGGAGGGGTTGTGTTGGGTGTGGCTGTGTTGGGAGGGGTGTGTTGGGGTGTGTCTGTGTTGGGAGGGGCTTGTGTTGGGAGGGCTGTGTTGGGTGTGGCTGTGTTGGGAGGGGTTGTGTTGGGTTGTGGCTGTGTTGGGAGGGTTGTGTTGGGTGTGGCTGTGTTGGGAGGGCTGTGTTGGAAGGGGCTGTGTTGGGTGTGGCTGTGTTGTGAGGGGCTGTGTTGGGAGGGGTTGTGTTGGGTGTGGCTGTGTTGGGAGGGGCTGTGTTGGGTGTGGCTGTGTTGGGAGGGGTTGTGTTGGGAGGGGCTGTGTTGGGTGTGGCTGTGTTGGGAGGGGTTGTGTTGGGTGTGGCTGTGTTGGGAGGGGTTGTGTTGGGAGGGGCTGTGTTGGGTGTGGCTGTGTTGGGAGGGGTTGTGTTGCGTGTGGCTGTGTTGGGAGGGGCTGTGTTGGGTGTGGCTGTGTTAGGAGGGGTTGTGTTGGGTGTGGCTGTGTTGGGAGGGGTTGTGTTGGGTGTGGCTGTGTTGTGAGGGGCTGTGTTGGGTGTGGCTGTGTTGGGAGGGGCTGTGTTGGGTGTGGCTGTGTTGGGAGGGGTTGTGTTGGGTGTGGCTGTGTTGGGAGGGGTTGTGTTGGGTGTGGCTGTGTTGGGAGGGGTTGTGTTGGGAGGGGCTGTGTTGGGTGTGGCTGTGTTGGGAGGGGTTGTGTTGGGTGTGGCTGTGTTGGGAGGGGCTGTGTTGGGAGGGGCTGTGTTGGGTGTGGCTGTGTTGGGAGGGGTTGTGTTGGGTGTGGCTGTGTTAGGAGGGGTTGTGTTGGGTGTAGCTGTGTTAGGAGGGGCTGTGTTGGGAGGGGCTGTGTTGGGTGTGGCTGTGTTGGGAGGGGTTGTGTTGGGTGTGGCTGTGTTGGGAGGGGATGTGTTGGGTGTGGCTGTGTTGGGAGGGGCTGTGTTGGGTGTGGCTGTGTTGGGAGGGGTTGTGTTGGGTGTGGCTGTGTTGGGAGGGGTTGTGTTGGGTGTGGCTGTGTTGGGAGGGGTTGTGTTGGGTGTGGCTGTGTTGGGAGGGGCTGTGTTGGGTGTGGCTGTGTTAGGAGGGGCTGTGTTGGGTGTGGCTGTGTTGGGAGGGGTTGTGTTGGGTGTGGCTGTGTTGGGAGGGGTTGTGTTGGGTGTGGCTGTGTTGGGAGGGGTTGTGTTGGGTGTGGCTGTGTTGGGAGGGGCTGTGTTAGGAGGGGTTGTGTTGGGTGTGGCTGTGTTGGGAGGGGTTGTGTTGGGTGTGGCTGTGTTGGGAGGGGTTGTGTTGGGTGTGGCTGTGTTAGGAGGGGTTGTGTTGGGTGTGGCTGTGTTAGGAGGGGCTGTGTTGGGAGGGGCTGTGTTGGGTGTGGCTGTGTTGGGTGTGACTGTGTTGGAAGGGGCTGTGTTGGGTGTGGCTGTGTTAGGAGGGGCTGTGTTGGGTGTGGTTGTGTTGGAAGGGGCTGTGTTGGGTGTGGCTGTGTTAGAAGTGGTTGTGTTGGGTGT
This sequence comes from Panulirus ornatus, assembly GCF_036320965.1. Classification (NCBI taxonomy): domain Eukaryota; kingdom Metazoa; phylum Arthropoda; class Malacostraca; order Decapoda; family Palinuridae; genus Panulirus; species Panulirus ornatus. Next base: position 51,844,199 of record NC_092225.1, read on the forward strand.
GACTGTGTTGGAAGGGGCTGTGTTGGGTGTGGCTGTGTTAGGAAGGGCTGTGTTGGGTGTGGTTGTGTTGGAAGGGGCTGTGTTGGGTGTGGCTGTGTTAGAAGTGGTTGTGTTGGGTGTGGCTGTGTTGGGAGGGGCTGTGATGGGTGTGGCTGTGTTAGGAGGGGCTGTGTTGGGTGTGGCTGTGTTAGGAGGGGCTGTGTTGGGTGTGGCTGTGTTAGAAGTGGTTGTGTTGGGTGTGACTGTGTTGGAAGGGGCTGTGTTGGGTGTGGCTGTGTTAGGAGGGGCTGTGTTGGGTGTGGTTGTGTTGGAAGGGGCTGTGTTGGGTGTGGCTGTGTTAGAAGTGGTTGTGTTGGGTGTGGCTGTGTTGGGAGGGGCTGTGATGGGTGTGGCTGTGTTAGGAGGGGCTGTGTTGGGTGTGGCTGTGTTGGGAGGGGCTGTGTTGGGTGTGGCTGTGTTGGAAGGGGCTGTGTTGGGTGTGGCTGTGTTGGGAGGGGCTGTGTTGGGTGTGGCTGTGTTGGGAGGGGCTGTGTTGGGTGTGGCTGTGTTGGGAGGGGATGTGTTGGGTGTGGCTGTGTTAGAAGTGGTTGTGTTGGGTGTGGCTGTGTTGGGAGGGGCTGTGTTGGGTGTGGCTGTGTTGGGAGGGGATGTGTTGGGTGTGGCTGTGGTGTAGAGGTTTGCACTAGGAGAGAATGTAGTGGGAAGGGGTTGAGCTGGGATGCGGTGCGATAGGAGTTGATCCTTTCCCCTCAGAGGTGGGTGAGGGGATGACGTTTTGGCGTGGATTCCCCTCATGAGCTGAGTGGCAGCGTGCGGTTACCACACAGGGCAAGGTGGAGGGAGCACAGCGACGCCCTCCTCAGGCCTCGAGCGCAGGAACGTGCACAACTCACATTCATTCCAGGTCTCCTCCGCTGGTCCTCCATGACTTGGTCTTCCTCCTTATCCAAGACACAGCTGGAGTGCGCGTGTGTGTGTGAGGAAAAGGTGCTGGAAAAGAACTGGATTTTCCATGATTATAATTCTCTCTCTCTCTCTCTCTCTCTCTCTCTCTCTCTCTCTCTCTCTCTCTCTCTCTCTCTCTCTCTCACACACACACACACACACACACACAATCACACACACACACCCGCCCGTCAAGTGGCGTTCCACACGCTGGTCCCTCGAAGTCAATTCTGCCTTCGCACCGGACCTCCTCTCACACCACCGCCACCTCCTGCCACCCGAGATCCCTCGTACCCAAGATGCAAGTTAACGTCACCACCACCTCGAGCTCAATCGTGCTCGTACAGATCACTATGAGAACAGCCCCATCATAGTCACAGTCACCAGCATCAGGAATCGTTGAACAATAATGTTAATGATCGTTTGAAGGCTCGGTGGAATGTACCTGTTCCTACTTGTATGTATTCCCATTTTCTGTGTAGTACCCGTTTTCTCTATATTTTCAGCCTTTTGATGCAGTTGATGTAATAAACCATTATTATTATTATTATTATTATTATTATTATTATTGTTACAATCATATACACACAAATATATATATATATATATATATATATATATATATATATATATATATATTTTTTTTTTTTTTTTTTTTTTGTCGCTGTCTCCCGCGTTTGCGAGGTAGCGCAAGGAAACAGACGAAAGAAATGGCCCAACCCACCCCCATACACGTGTATATACATACACGTCCACACACGCAAATATACATACCTACACAGCTTTCCATGGTTTACCCCAGACGCTTCACATGCCCTGATTCAATCCACTGACAGCACGTCAACCCCGGTATACCACATCGATCCAATTCACTCTATTCCTTGCCCTCCTTTCACCCTCCTGCATGTTCAGGCCCCGATCACACAAAATCTTTTTCACTCCATCTTTCCACCTCCAATTTGGTCTCCCACTTCTCCTCGTTCCCTCCACCTCCGACACATATATCCTCTTGGTCAATCTTTCCTACTCATTCTCTCCATGTGCCCAAACCATTTCAAAACACCCTCTTCTGCTCTCTCAACCACGCTCTTTTTATTTCCACACATCTCTCTTACCCTTACGTTACTTACGTTATATATATATAGTGGATCTGGCAGCGGATGGAACCATGGAAGCGGAAGTGAATCATAGGGTGGGGGAGGGGGCGAAAATCCTGGGAGCCTTGAAGAATGTGTGGAAGTCGAGAACATTATCTCGGAAAGCAAAAATGGGTATGTTTGAAGGAATAGTGGTTCCAACAATGTTGTATGGTTGCGAGGCGTGGCCTATGGATAGAGTTGTGCGCAGGAGGGTGGATGTGCTGGAAATGAGATGTTTGAGGACAATGTATGGTGTGAGGTGGTTTGATCGAGTAAGTAATGTAAGGGCAAGGGAGATGTGTGGAAATAAAAAGAGCGTGGTTGAGAGAGCAGAAGAGGGTGTTTTGAAATGGTTTGGGCACATGGAGAGAATGAGTGAGGAAAGATTGACCAAGAGGATATATGTGTCGGAGGTGGAGGGAACGAGGAGAAGTGGGAGACCAAATTGGAGGTGGAAAGATGGAGTGAAAAAGATTTTGAGTGATCGGGGCCTGAACATGCAGGAGGGTGAAAGGCGGGCAAGGAATAGAGTGAATTGGATCGATGTGGTATACCGGGGTTGACGTGCTGTCAGTGGATTGAATAAGGGCATGTGAAGCGTCTGGGGTAAACCATGGAAAGTTGTGTGGGGCCTGGATGTGGAAAGGGAGCTGTGGTTTCGGGCATTATTGCATGACAGCTAGAGACTGAATGTGAACGAATGGGGCTTTTGTTGTCTTTTCCTAGCGCTACCTCGCACACATGAGGGGGGAGGGGGATGGTATTCCATGTGTGGCGAGGTGGCGATGGGAATGAATAAAGGCAGACAGTGTGAATTATGTGCATGGGTATATATGTATGTGTCTGTGTGTGTATATATATGTGTACATTGAGATGTATAGGTATGTATATTTGCGTGTGTGGACGTGTGTGTATATACATGTGTATGGGGGTGGGTTGGGCCATTTTCTTTCGTCTGTTTCCTTGCGCTACTTCGCAAACGCGGGAGACAGCGACAAAGCAAAATAAAAAATAAAATAATGATGTATATATATATATGTATATATATATATATATATATATATATATATATATATATATATATATATATATATATATATATATAGTAAGGTAAATGAGCACACAAGCATAGAAAACCGTGCAGCACATAGACACATGTGCACTCATATAGGCTCTCTCTCTCTCTCTCTCTCTCTCTCTCTCTCTCTCTCTCTCTCTCTCTCTCTCTCTCTCTCTCTCTCTCTCTCTCTCACCGTGACGTTTTGCCGTGAGCCAGGGACGCCCTTGGTATATCATGAAATTAAAATTTGACGGCCCTGTCAGGCGTGAATCCCTGCGCTGTCAAACCCAGCAGTTCCGACAAGCAATTGACCCTGGGATATTCGCCTTTGATCCTTTTGTCGTAAAAGAAAAATTAATTCAGGCCTGAAAATTGTCGTGTTCAGTCTCTCCGGCGTCTTTGAAATGACTGATGTTTATCAAAAAAAAAAAAAAAAGGGTTTATGAGGTGCAGACAGACAGACAGACAGACAGACAGACTGTTTGCTGAAAAAAAAAAAGATACGTAGACTCATCTAGACGCAGTTGCCGATAGATAGAAGTCCTCCCGAGAGGATGCAGACAGACACACACACACACACACACACACACACACACACACACACACACACACACACACGCATTGTTGTTGTCAAGAGGTGACTCAACACGGAGATTCAAAATTGTCTGTTTCATCATCTTTTCATCGGTAAAGGACTTTGGTGTCCCTGTTGCTCATCCTCTCTCATTCCTTAGGTCACGTTCTCTCTCCCGGCAGCAACAAGGTTTGTGACCAGTCTATGTATTCTGTCTCTTATTCACCAACGTCGCTATTGAAAATTTCTTTACGGTAGCACCAGCGCTACCAACCAGAGAAAATTAACTAAAGCTTAGAGGTCACCGAGTTAATCCGGAGCGTATTGAATATTTCTTTACCAAAGACATCATTAAGCTAACAGAAAGTGTTATTCAGAGCAGCACCCTTATTATTTTCAAATTTAGGCTCGATCATCACTTGCAACTCTCCGGTATTGAATAGTTCATTTAATCAGTCATCATAACGTGGTGGTATGTTATGGTACCTTCTCAACCACTGATCTCTCCTTGGCCATGCTGTGGTAACATACCAACATTGATCAACCCACATCACCTGGTGTGAGAGAGAAAGTAAGAATTATTGTATCATATCTCAACCTTCTTAACAAACAGTGACGGGCTGCATGCCATAGATATGTTCACATATTTTCCTTTCCAAGATGTGTTTGCTTCAGGCTTATAAGTTAGTCCTGCAAGGTATTTTTTTTTTTTTTTTCAACCTATCATCGTCCGGCGTGTTGCCGGAGGGTGGGAGGAGGAGAGAGAGAGCCTTTGCTTTGCGAGTCTGTTCTTCTACTGCTTTTAAGGGAACTGCATTTTTCCGTCATGTAGTGTTAAGTTCGGATCACCTTGCTTGGATCTTGGGTGTGTGTGCTCTCTCTCTCTCTCTCTCTCTCTCTCTCTCTCTCTCTCTCTCTCTCTCTCTCTCTCTCTCTCTCTCTCTCTGATTTTCAGTATCATAGGTTTTTTTTGTTGTTATTGCCATTTCTTTCAAGTGTTTCCCCACTCGCTGCCTCACCAAGGTCAGCAGCTGCACCACCGGGCGTGCCTTGAAATTTTGATGTATGTGTACTGCCGGGCGTTCACCGAAATCAGACACACACACACACACACACACACACACGCGCGCGCGCGCGCGTGCGCGGGCTGCCGTGGTGTGGTGGTTACCTTCGTTCGCCGGTGTTCCCCGCACAGGCCCGACCCCCTTCGAATCTTGGGCGCAGCGGCTGGCTCACAGCCAGCCCAGCTCTTCATCCTTCCCTCGGGTACTGGTCGATGAGTGGGTACCTGGCGTAGACCTGGGTATGTGTGCGTGTTGTACACACACACAGGAGTAAAGGCATGGTACATATATACAAGGTTAAGAGACGGGGCAACACCAGCGTAAAACTCTCTCCTTGTAACATATAAATCGTATTGACGTACAAGCTAAGCTCATTGGCCAAAGTACAAGCGGACTACAGCTTGCTCAGGCTTGTAGTACAAGCAAGGGAAGGGGAGGAGACTCCAGAGGGGGACGCTCATCTTAAATGCTGTATCAGTGGTTTGTGGTCGAGGTAAGTGTGGCAAGGACGCTGGTTGGAGAAGGACCAGGGAGTCAGAGCCACACTGGAGATAGGAGGTGCCTAGTACGGTTTGCTGAAGTGATTGATGATCGTATTGATAAGTGGGGAAAATTAAGAAGGAAATGATGTGATCGCCTCTGTATGTGTGTATGTGTGTGTGTGTGTGGTGTGTGTGTGTGTGGTGTGTGTGTGTGTGTGTGTGTGTGTATGTGTGTGATTGTCTATTTGTACTGTACGGGAAGGGAGTTTTACACTCGTGGGGCCCCATGTATGTGTGTGTGTGTTGTGTGTGTGTGGTGTGTGTGTGTGTGTGTGTGTGTGTGTGTGTGTGTGTGTGTGTGTGTGTGTGTGTGTGTGATTGTCTATTTGTACTGTACGGGAAGGGAGTTTTACACTCGTGGGGCCCCATGCATGTGTGTGTGTGTGTGTGTGTGTCTGCACTTAGGCATCGATGAAGCAGCGACTGAAAGTTCTGACATGATCCTCAAATGTCTAGGAATACATAATCCCGTACATTACTCACATTGCTCACATTACTCACATTCACATTCGAAACTGTTGACGCATGTGTGCAGACAGGCGGGCGGCGCTCTTGTGGGTACTTGTTTAGTCGGGTAATTAGCGCCTCGTCCGGTATGCAGATGTGGTTATAAATTCCCAGTTTCCCTCCATGTCATCATCATATTCCCGGAATTTCAGGCGGTCGGGAAACATGTCCGGGGAAAATCTACTTGACGGTGAGGAAAGTTATGCGTCATATTGACTATATTTACTTGTAGCATAGAAACCTGGGCCGTATTTAGAATTAGAAGATGACATCCGGCTCGACTTGTGTCTTGCGCTATGTATTTGATGTGTGTGTGTGTGTGTGTGTAACCATCATGGCTTGGCCATAAACTTGTCCTCAAAGGATATGCAAAGAGGGGCTTCGCGGTCCATCCTCGTGTGGCTGGTCTCCACATCGAAACTATGGGAAGCAGCGCTGGCAGCAGAGGCGTGGCATCAGTCCAGACCGTTGTGGCTGGGAACTCGCAGACAGCCCACGCGAGAGCAGAGGCCCACAACATGTGAGGAGAACAGCGAGGGGACAGCAACTCTAATGTGGATAGGAAGGGAGGTTATGACGGGAGAGTTGGTTGGCTTTTTGGTTGGTTGGTTGGCTGGCTGGTTGGTTGGTTGGTTGGGCTTTTTGGCCTATCAACTGCCAGGGTCACTAAGACCCCGTCAACGTCAGGCTACGTTCACCAATCGACAAATCTCCAACACCTTCTTCAGGTGTTGAGGATAATACTAATACCACAGACACTCTCACTATGCACGTGGCCCATTTGGAGAGCTAGTGACGGAAAGCTACTTTTGATTGTACTGTTGGATGAAGAAAAGGCTACCTTATTTATATATGTGTGTGTGTTTGTGTGTGTGTGTGTGTGTGTGTGTGTGTGTGTGCAGCTCACCGGACTGGATAACTCCCCCTGTAGGATGTGGAACGAACAGCTGCTCACAAAGGGAAAGACTTGCGACATCTGTACGACATCCTGTCAGCTTTTTTTTTTTTTTTTTCCAGCAGATGCAGCAGTGATGGTGGTGTGTTGGGTGTGCAGGAGAGGCAGGAGTTACGTGCTATTGTCGGGGGTTGAGTCGTAGTGACTTGGAATGATGTCTGGAGAAGCGAGTGCTGTTTAGAAGGAGAAAATTGGGCCTCTGCCCGGCTGAGTTGAACGAGGTTTACTGCCTCACTACTCCAGCGCGAGAGAGGGAGAGCGAGTGTTGAAGAGAGAAGAGGAGGGAGAAAGCGAGTTTGAAGTGGAGTTATCAGTCTGAGATTGTAATAGAGTTAAAGGTTGAAAAATTAATATCATTAATAGTGAGAGGACAAGTGAGTACGGATAGACAGATAGATGGACAGATAGATAGATAGATAGATAGATAGGTACATTGATAGATACATAGATAAATAGATAGCCATACAGATAAGAGAGCCACATTGTGCAGAGGTTCGAGAGCCTCCTAAGTCTCAGGGAATATCTTCAGTGCCCCGTCTAAAGTCAGATGCATCGTGGCTCATCCCTCCGACGCCTCCACCCACACACCACCCTCACCCACCACCCTCACCCACCACCACCACCCACCACCACCCACCACCACCACCCACCACCACCACCCACCACCACCCACCACCACCACCCACCACCACCACCCACCACCACCACCATGGCTGGCTGAAGGAAATGGGAAATCAGCCTGCCTGCTGATGCAGAGGTCATGGGGGTTCGAAACCTGCGACGAATTTGTTATTTTATCCTTGAGCGCGACGACCACGTAGGGACGGGGTGGGACACGACCTTTTCATCTACGACGGGTCCGAGAGAGAGAGAGAGAGAGAGAGAGAGAGAGAGAGAGAGAGAGAGAGAGAGAGAGAGAGAGAGACGGGGTTACCCCCATAACTTTGGCTACTCTACTAAAAACTATGAGGTCTTCGTCATCCTGTCCTCCTGCACCATCCATCGCATTGGCTTGAAACATATATATTCACCCTCTGTTTTACGCCCGACTCTACCCCCCCTGGCTCCGGCTGACTCTCTCTCTCTCTTCTCTCTCTCTCTCTCTCTCTCTCTCTCTCTCTCTCTCTCTCTCTCTCTCTCTCTCTCTCTCGAAACCGTCGTAGACGAAAGGGTCGTGTTCAGGGTCGTGCTCCACCACGACCTGTGAGTAGAATGTCTTTCTTCGTAGGTAGGTGTTGATGGCTGTGATTTCAGAGGTGCTCCTGCGTAACCTGGATCTCCAAAATACCTTTTTTCGTAAATTGCCACATCAGAATACTGTTACGTTAGATTGAAAAATGAAAATGCCAATATTATTCACGCGCGAATTTATATGTCTCCCATCATACGTACTTGAAATATCTTCGTGCTAAGTGGTATCAAGGTCACTTATGGTATGTCACTGAGGAGTTTTATCTGTTATTATCTCCATTGAAGGAAATGAGACGCATTAATGGCGATGTAAGTTCTGTCTGGTGGCACTTAACCTGTGAAGTGGAGTCTTATGTAAGTGGACGCCAGAGATCTGTCATCGGCAGGATGTGGGATGACGGTGTGTGAGAAGACTTCTTTGTGTCAAGTTGATGAACGTTTGCTGAAGTATGGCCTAGAAACGGCCAGGAACATGAATTGTGTGTGTGTGTGTGTGTGTGTGTGTGTGTGTGTGTGTGGCGATACTGACCCGTAAAGAATAGCCTAAAATGGTCAAATCACCAATTTGATATATTCTTAGGGTGGGGCACCTGGATGCTATACCTGCTCCTGAAGTGCTATGCGAGCACCTGGATGCTATGCGAGCACCTGAAGTGCTACACCAGCACCTGCCTGTCTGCTATACCAGCACCTGTCTGTCTGCTATACCAGCACCTGTCTGTCTGTTATACCAGCACCTGTCTGTCTGCTATACCAGCACCTGTCTGTCTGCTATACAAGCACCTGTGTCTCTGTCTGCTATACCAACACCTGTTCGCCATATTAGCACCTGTCTGTTCTGCTATACAACAGCGTATTAAGGCCAGACCCGATATGGATGCGACCCTGGCCACACAGACACACACACACACACACACACACACACACACACACACACAGAATCATGACTGAACAGCCAGCCTCCGCCAGGTGGATCAGCCTCACCCCAGCACGTCGGCCCCAGACGAACCCAGGCTCGCCCGCTCGTGCCTCACTCCAGTCTCACAGTGTTTTAAGCTTTCATGGTTTTTCCTCCCACCTTTTTCTTTCTTTTTTTCTTTCTCCCCTCCACCACATCTTACTGACATAGAATGTTGAAAGGTTATTGTCCGGTTGTGATCAGCGATTTGGATCGCATCTTTTTTTTGTATTCATTTTTTCGTGGTCAACCAAACGACCGATGTACAGGGTAATGGTTGTGGCTCTCCTCCTGTAGATAACCTGGACGTAGACCACCAGGCCTTGTGGTGGCATCTGTCTCCTTGCTGCTCTCTCTCTCTCTCCTGTTCCTCCTCCTCCTCCTCCTCCTTTTCTTTCCCCTCCGCCTCTTCCTCCTCCTCCTCCTCCATATCCGGCACCCATTTACCCTCCTGCCTGACTCACAACAGCAAAATGTCTTAATGAGTCATTCTAATGGTCTGGTAATGACATCCTCGAGTGGCCTCAACCACCTGGGATGTTTATGTTCTTGTTTGCCTCAGTGTCTGTGCCAGTTCCAATCCTCTCTCTCTCTCTCTCTCTCTCTCTCTCTCTCTCTCTCTCTCTCTCTCTCTCTCTCTCTCTCTCTCTCTCTCTCTCTCCCTCCCTCCCTCCCTCCCTCCCTCCCTCCCTCCCTCCCTCCCTCCCTCTCTCTCTCTCTCTCTCTCTCTCTCTCTCTCTCTCTCTCTCTCTCTCTCTCTCTCTCTCTCTCTCTCTCTTCCCCTCTCTATTGCCATAACGGACAGCACTTTAGCTCGTCCGTTCATTACTTAAGAGTTAGGTTGGGAATCCTATGTGGTTGTGTGCGTGTATCTCCCGTAAAGTCCTGAATGGTAAGACCTCTCGTCTCCTCACCAGGATACATTCGGACGATCACTTGTTTACCAAACGGCGTCCTAGCTACGTCTCTTTGTTGTATATCAACTGACTGTTATATCTCTCTCTTGTGCCTCCCCTGATGATGTGATTATTACACGAAAGTGCACTTGGGAACTTGTCGTGTTTCATTTTCCCCATGGACTCCTAGGATATAATTATATATTATATATATATATATATATATATATATATATATATATATATATATATACTGTGGCACAGAAGTGGGTGTAGCTATTTATCTTAATCTCTTAAGGACGACCACTTGGCCCTTGAGGACCAAGGAACGACCCAGAGGCACCACATCAGTACGACCCTCTGGTCTGATAACGCTTATCTTCTCCCACTGGACGGCAGTAGGTTTTAGTAATACCCCCGACCCTCCGTTTTTTATGGGATAAAGAAAA
>NC_092225.1:51859478-51909478 GCF_036320965.1 Panulirus ornatus
AGGCTGGGGACTATCCCCGCCACACGACTCTTCTACCCTGTGCGCCTCTCAATGGTTGACTCTGGCAACATCAGCGACACACAGAGACGAAGATCACTTCTGACGGCGGCCTCCTGTGACGTACATACCCAGCTCGCTAGCTGACCCACTCCACACAACCCACATGATCAGGGTTGTGTAATCTGAGGTTGTTCCTCCAGTAGAAAGACTGTGTCTATGAACAACCAGTGATCACTTAGTGAGGTTAATGAATTATTTTTCTTCGATGTATAAGAAGAAGAAAGACTGTATATAAACCTTCATTGATCACTTGGTGAGGTTAATGAATTATTTTTCTTCGATATATAAGAAAAAGAAGAAGAAGATGACTGTGAATATAAACCTTCATTGATCACTGGGTTAGGTTAATGAATTATTTTTCTTCGATGTATAAGAAGAAGAAGAAGAAGAAAGACTCTATATATAAACCTTCATTGATCACTTAGTGAGGTTAATGAACTATTTTTTCGTTTTATAACAGAAGAAGAAGAAAGCTAACCCATACGACTGTAAATGTTCATCGTCCGTTTGGGGTTTGGCTTCTTGTTTTGTGTAGATTGTAAGATCAGCTGATATTTTCCCGCTGTGTGTGTATCTTTTGTGTTCCTGGCGAAGTAACAGGTTCAGAGAATCGTAAATACTCTCTCTTTTATATATATGTTAATGCAGTTTTCGATGCAGGAGAGAGTTATATCTTTTACCCTTTGTTTGGTATCGTTCTCCTTGTGTGTGTGTGTGTGTGTGTGTGTGTGTGTGTGTGTGTGTGTGTGTGTGTGTGTGTGGTGTATTGAAGTACACCTTCATCAAGAGAATTTGTGCTGATGTGACTTATTTCTACCGATAGACCTTTCATTGCTTAACCAGAAACATCACAGCAACTTCTGTAATTCACCGTTTTCCCCTCTCGTCCTACATGATCGGTCTTATATACAAGTCCACAAGTGGCCAAGCCGCTGTTTTCAGAACTTTGTTTTCCCGTAACTCAAATTTTGGATGATCCTGTTTCTAGTCCACCGCCTCCACCTCCTCCCACTAGTCCACCGCCTCTACCTCCTTCCACTGACTCCGTGCCGTCTCCTGTATGTCTTGCAGGTGCTTCCCCAGCTCCAGGTGGATGACCAAGATGGCATACGTCCTCAGTGAGTGTCTCTGGTGTAGCTCCGATCCTTGCTCGCCTGTTTCGCCTGTCTTAAACCCAAACTTGCCTCCTCCGCTTGGGAGCACGCCCTGGTGCAGCCTATCCGTAAGAAAGGAGATTGCTCAAACCCCTCCAGTTATCGTCCAAGTGCTCTCACTCCTGCTTTTTTTTTCTTAAGTCTTTGAAATTCGACGCAACTCACACCTTCTCAAGACCCTCTGAATACCATTCACTTCCCAGTGATCACCAGTACGGCCCTCACAGTGCTAGGTCTACTGGTGGTGTGTGTGTGTCTCGTCAGTGGTCTTCCTCTCTCAAAGATTTTGGTAAAAAAAAAAAATTGTTGTAGCCTTCGACATCTCCAGAGCATCTGACAGTATGTGGTATAAGTCTTAGCTATCTAAACTTCTTTTCATATACTTTCTCTGCTTCTCTCTGCCCCTAGATGCATAACTTACTCCCCAACCGCACTATTACAGTTGCTGATGGAGTGACATTCCCCCTCATGTTCTGTCAACAGTGATGTTCCTAAGGGTTCCGTCCTGTTGCCTACTCGCTTTCTTCTCCCCTTACGTGACCCCTCACTCTTCGACTTCGAACCTTGTTCATTCTTGTACTGTAAGTCACTTTCCCTCTCCTCCTCCTTCTAAGACTCGTTCTCTTCCTCGTACTCACGTATTACCTCTTTATATAACCTGTGCAGCATCTCGGGATGCAGACGCAGTTACCTGATTAAATTCAATAATACGAAGACGTAGTTTCTCCCTTTATCTCTCTCGAAGAGTCGCTCGTTTCCCTCTGTTCACTTCCTTAACCCTCTGTCAACATGAACATGCTGAGCATAACCAGTATCCTCTACATAACATCACAAAGTCTTCTTCCCAATATCTTGGGATGTAGTGTATATACCTTTCATTTTGAGCCACTGTTTCTCGTAGAGAGACATCTTAGTCTCCCCAGTACTGGAATACCGCTCACATATGTGGGTTAGCTCGCCCCTCCACCTCTCTCTCGCCACCACAGCGCTGTGGTTAAAAGGAAATTAGGACAGATCGAGAGTAACCTTCCTATGATGACCTGTAGGTAACGAGACTTGAAAGAGTAGGGTTTATGGAAGATGTCTTGGGGGATATTTGGGTGGTGTTGGTGATGACGCAATGATGAGAAAATGGGAAAGAAGTAGCCTGAGTTATTACCCTCATGTGGATATAGGTTTCCCGTCAACTGTCAGTGGATAAGGGATTTTCTTTGCTATTACTATTACTTTGAGTTTAGTTATAGTTTATTCCATTTGCTTTCGCAGTTTTTTTTCTCTTGTGCCGTTTGCCATGACTTTTGTGAGTTAGCCAGGGTATGTGTTACTGCGGGTGATGTCGTCCGTAAACATTACAGAGCCACAGTGTAGTGTTGATGCTGGAGTTTCCCAGATGTAGAGGGTTGTGGCGACTCCTTGTAGGACTCTGTATTGTAGCTTTTGTAGGTGGTCTGGCATATGTAGCTGGTCATTGGATTGTACGCCTCTGTGTTTCTGAGGTAGATCAATAGAAGCCTCTCGTGTTTGAGGGAAAAGTTCGCCCCTTAAGATCTTACATTGTATAGTCCAGTTTGAGTCTTACTAGTGTAGTGTTATGGAATCCATCCCGTAATGTATCATCTGTGTATTTTCTGTTATCGTCTGCAGACTTGTTAACGGTGTCATTATCTCACAACCTTTGTTGTGAATGCTAAGTGATAGATAACAGAGGTCTTAAGACAGAACCCTGTGGAACGCCATTTAAGACGGTGTCTCATAGACAGTTTTCACCAAATATATGATAACCATTTTTTTCCAACCATTAACCAAACCTTCATCTAATGTAGGATTTTCCCCAACACATTTTGCCTTAAGCTTGCTTGATTTTTTTGCGTCACGCCGTATCAGAAGCCGTGTTAGAATCCAGATAAGAGATATCATGATCGTTATCGTTGTCCGCTGCTTCGAGCATCCATAAACTAAGACGAACGTCGGATTTTGTTTGACGTAAACGATCCGAAACCTTACTGAACCGAATGATGTGGGTTGACCAAACTGTATAGTGTTTCCCAAGCAACTTATAAGTCAAGTCAGTTATTAATGTATTTAGTAGGTTTGTCACACGTGCCTTAATAGCGATGCATACTAGCTTCATGACAAGGTTTGAGGCAGGCCCGAAAGCGGCTGTGGTGGTGGTGATGTGTGTGTGTGGTGTGTGTGTGGTGTGTGTGTGTGTTGTGTGTGTTGGGAAGGCGGGGGGTAGCGAGGGCTCGACCTACCCAAACACATATCCTCGGCCCGTGCTGTGCGCAACGCAATATTGCTGCTGTTGGCTTGGTGTGTAACAGGAAAAAAAAAAAAAAAGAAGCGCCCAGGATAAATTTTAGGTGGTACCCCCTTCACAGCGTCCCGGCTCCAGTGCTACTCCACAGCTTCCGTGAACAGCAGCCGTTCATTGAGGCTTGGCGGCGGCGCCACCCCGGCTTGAGAGGCAATGGAGTTCTTTAATCACTGGGTTGTTCAGATCGCCTTGCCTGCTTCTCTCTGTACCGAACGCTAACGAGGAACTCTTCCCCCTTTAATATCATTATTGTGTCACACAGACGTGAAGTATATCCAGGTTGTGTAACGACTGCTTGTATGTTACGGAGAAAGACGTTTACACCTTGTGTTGCCCCGTCTCTGAACTTTGTATATATGTACCATATATGTGTGTTTGTGTGTGTGTGTGTGATTACGTACTGTACGGAGGGGGGGTTTATGCAATCGTGGGGGGCCCCATCTCTCGAACATTTCCTTCTGTCGTACAGTCCTTTTTAAACTTCTGTGTGCTCTATGCATATACCCCATACTTGCTCAGCATTCCCACGCGCAGTTCGCAATGCTCACCGTAGTGTTTACGTACACATTTCTTAAACACACTGGAGGGCATAGTTGGGCCAAGATGGTTCATTTTGATATCCAAACGATCGTTGCTACACACATTCACACATGCAAATCAGAATTTATTCGTTATCGTAATCTAAGCAACGCAGGCCTTAAGTCGATCATCACTGTGGCAGTTGGAAGGTAATTAGTACCTCTTTTTCTCTGGTCAGGTGACCAGCCCACCGTGTAACGGTGGTCATGATGATGACTAAAAAAAAAAAAAAAAAAAAAAAAAAAAAAAAAAAAAAAAAAAAAAACAATACCCGAGCACCAGGCCAGCTTCGGCCATTCATCCCTTGACCTCCGTGGAGACTAGATGTGTTTGTGTGTGTTTGTGTGTGTGTGTGTTACCTTCACCACCCGTGAAAGTGAAATTGAAGAGAGTGAAAGTGAAATAAGTGACTGCAAAATGAAATCAAGCTCAGATAATAGGGACAGTTTCGTTGTCAATGCGTAGAACAACTCAAGCGAAGACATGATCAAAGAATTATGACCGTGTGAACTGTATCATACATGGATGGCAACATACAGCCATCATATATGTAAGGACGAATGATCAGTCTCGTACAAAAACTTACCAGATGTAACGGCTCTCGTGATTGGTCACAGCGGTAGTGTGGAACTTTGGCCGAGTGAAATGATTATTGAGTTGAGCGATGGAAACTGTGCCACACAAAGCAAGATGTGAAGACTATATTTAGATATACTGGAAGACCTAGTGATTGTGGAGGGACGCTGGTGGAATCTTCGTTTTCTACAGTGAACGGTGGATCATGTGGTACACTCGTTGCAACATAAGGTGAGTGGTGAGGCGTAGGGTGAATTGTTTCCCTCCTGTTCCACAGTGATGGGTGTAGTTATGTGTGTGTGTGTGTGTGTGTGTGTGCTGGACTGTATAGCTTGGAAGGCTACGGGGGACGTAAGGTCATATATTGTGCTGTAAGAGCGTGGGGGATTCTGACATTATTATTATCAACGAAAATCATAGTAACGGATTCGTTATAGTTTAATAGGACTTTCTTCTACCTGCGTCGATTATATTCAGTAATGATGGGGTACATCGGGCTAGGCTATGCTTGGTGAGGTTTAGTTTGGTAAGATTAGGCTATGCTAGGTTAGGTTTAGTTTGATATGACTAGGTTATGCTAGGTTATATTTTAGACCAGGTTAGGTTTGGAACTAGGCTATGCTAGGTTAGTTTTGGGAGTAGGCTATGTTGGGTTATGTTTATTTAGGTAATGCTAAGTTCCCTGGGTTGGTATTGCACTTCTTTTCATATTGTTAAGTTAGGTTTGTTTGAATGTCTTCAACTGGAAATTCTTTTGTCATAATTATGTGTTAAAGACCATATGACTGACTGGAATAACTTTAGTAACTTCTTTTCTAACTTTCCTTGAGTAAGTTACTGTCTCTTATGTGGTGGTGCTTCTGTCTCCGCCAGACGCATAGCAGAGGTTATTGTAACGGGAATGGAAGCATTGAACCTCTCTTCCTCCAAGACGACCTGTTCATCCAATCTATGGTTCGACCGTTCCTGTTCTGAGGCCATTCAGTCAAGGGGTCAGGCATTTATCACTGCCCGTAATTACTGCCTATATGTTCTCCGTCAGACAGAGGTTTCTTTTATATTGGGAAGTGCTGTAACCTTTCCTTGTCATTCACTGATAGGTCTTCCTTGTCTTATGCCTTTTAGCTAAAGGCATCTCTTAACAACTTCTGTCGCTCTACCTTTCCTTCACCTTTCCGTTCTGACGGTACTATAGCTGTCTCTCCCGTAGACAAAGAGACCCTCTTTGGCTCCCATTTCTCCCCTAACTCCACCTTGGATGACTCTAACGTTCCCTCTTCACCCCCAGGTGTTCCTGTTACTATTCCTATGCTCCTCCCCGTAATCTCTTTTTCGGACCGAAAAGATCTCTTCCAGGACACAAGCAAGGCTTATGGTCCCGATGGCATCCATCCCCGTGTACTGAAAGAGTGTGCCTCTGAACTTGCACCTGTGCTTGCTCGTCTGTTCTGTTGAAAAACCGTTTTCTGCACATTTTCCCTTTTTTTTTTTCTCAACGATTTTATCTCTTCCACAAATAATCCAATGCACTGATACTCTAACGACTGAACACTGAATTCCTCCCTGCACATCCTTCAATTCTCCTCCTTCTCTTGTTCGATCCACATCGCATCTTGACATAGTTTCCCCAATAATTTCAGACTTAAACAGGATATCTCAGTGGGGAAGACGAAATCTTGTTAAGTTTAATTCCCCCTAAGATCCACTTTCTGCCCATCTCTCGATCGAAAACTCCTCACAACTCTCGTCTCTTCTTTGACGGTTCTGTAAATTCCACCTCTTGACTCAATGAACATATTTGGTATTACTGTAACATCCACTCTTTCTTGTATCTCCCCTTATGATGTGATTATTACACGAAAGTGCACTTGGGAACTTATCGTGTCTCATTTTCCCCGTGGACTCGTAGGAATACATATATACATATATAAAGGATCCTTTGGTTAACTCCCTTTAAGTCAACCGTCGTGGTCCTTCACTATTTTCCCGTCTGTTCTGTATTCTTCTCCGCCTCTTCTGTCACTGTTCCTGCTGCTCCTGCTGTACTCCCTCCTGCTACACAGCTGCCTCACGACCGCTGCCACACTCCTGCTTCAGCCGCTGCTGCCGCTGCTGTTTGTCTCCTGAAATTGAGGGCGTCGAAAACGTTTGTCGTGTTGTCTGTCCTCCTGTCGATGGCGTTGCTGACCTTCTGCTCTTGTTGGACCTCTTGTTAACCTCTCTCTCTCTCTCTCTCTCTCTCTCTCTCTCTCTCTCTCTCTCTCTCTCTCTCTCCCGTGCGAGAGAGTGGACACGTCACGTCCCCCCTGGAGCTGCCTCATAATAGTTCAGAGGGAGGTGATGGCGGCTGTTCCTCGGCTTACCCACTCCCGGCCGTGCGAGGGAGGTGACTTACCCCCGGGGGCGGACTCGCTCACCATCGCGGGTGCACGGGAGGCGCGGCGCTCGGTCTCCTGCCTTGCTGGTGGGGTTGCTGGAGAGACTTGAGAGTTAGAAGTAGATGGGAAGAAAAAGTGATGCAGTAGGGTAGAATGAGAGTAGAAGTAGATGGGAAGAAACAGTGATGCAGTAGGGTAGAATGAGAGTAGAAGTAGATGGGAAGAAAAGTGAGGCAGTAGGGTAGACTGAGAGTTAGAAGTAGATGGGAAGAAAAAGTGAGGCAGTAGGGTAGACTGAGAGAAGAAGTAGATGGGAAGAAAAGTGAGGCAGTAGGGTAGACTGAGAGTTAGAAGTAGATGGGAAGAAAACAGCGAGGCGAGTCCGAGGCGGGTTTGGTTGGGTGAGGCTGTGTGTGTGAAGGGAAGGGAGTAATACATGACTGCTACCCACTTAATAAGCACCATTGGCTGTTCATAAATGAGAAGCGTTGATAACGGAGTATGATCATTGATAACGAGACTTATGTTTGTGTTGTCTATATCCGTTCAGTAGGCACGTGAACTGATGTGATATATATTTGTTTTGACGGTTTATGAACGCGTTCTAGCGTTCAACGGGGTCTCTTTGACCCAGAGACCTTTCCTACGTCGTTAGTGGATCTCTTCGCTTATTCCCGGCGACCGTGTGTCCTCTGGTCCCTCAGAGAGAGAGAGACAGAGAGAGAGAGAGAGAGAGCCTTCGTGATTTACGCGTCGGAACTTGTTGAAGAATCCTATAAAAAGAAGAAAGGAAAGATCTTTTATCTGGCCACTGAGAAATTGTTTTGTTGTTGTTGTTGTTGTTGTTGTTGTTGTTCTTTCGTAAGAGAAAGACACAAGATTCAATCGTCTTGGGAACTAACTCTCTCTCTCTCTCTCTCTCTCTCTCTCTCTCTCTCTCTCTCTCTCCACCATCTGTCGACGTCTGGCACCACGTATCAAAAACAGATCTGAGGCTGACGCCGCTCAGTTCTCCCGTCACCAACGACCCGAGGGAGAGAGAGAGAGAGGAACCCTCCATCAAGAAATGGTCTGGGGTTGTTAGCGCTGCTCCGGGGAGCTCCTGGTTAGGTTAGGTAAGAAGGAGAGAAAACGCCTGGCGCGCCAGCTCTCTCAGGATTGGAATCCACAAACCGTGTCGTGTGTATTGAGACGCGCTCCACCTCCTGGTAGTCTGGAGGGAAACCACCAATGCAGTGGATGCTCAAGGATGCGCGTCTTCCATGACAGCTAAAAAAAACAAAAGAAAAAGAAGAAAGAAAGAAAGAAAGAAAGAAAGAGCAGAGAGATGCTATTTCAGGGGTCAGGCAGTCGATACATCACCGAGAGCTAACGTTCCAAGCAGTCGTTTGAGAGAGAGAGAGAGAGAGAGAGAGAGAGAGAGAGAGAGAGAGAGAGAGAGAGAGAGAGAGAGAGAGAGAGAGAGAGAGAGAGAGAGAGAGAGAGAGAGTAAAGGAGCTTTGCTGATGACGCTAGAGTGAGCCAAGTGATGGGACGAGAGGCAGATGAAAAGGAGGTTCTGGGAGACCTGAGAAATGATCTGTGAATGGACAGATGTGACCCAGATAGATTTTTTTTTTTTTTTTGACGAAGGTGAACAAACCGTTTATGGAACGCGTATTGATATATCAGTGGCATATTCTCAAGGCCCAACGGAGAAAGTGAAACACATGAAAAAAAAAAAAAACATTTGGGTGTCGTCCGAAAGTGTATTTAATAGGGAACTATATCGATTGATTGAGTAATAGCGATATCGAGTGATGGGTAGTGAGATTTGGGGGAAATTTTACCACGAGAAAAACGTTTGACGCTATACACGAGAAACATGATTGAACGCTGCGGTGTCGTATGGAGTTCTATAACAAATTAAACGACCATCCTGGAGCACCTCGCGAGGAAAATAGGATGAGGGATGGAACACCTCCTGAACTTAATATCATGGAAGGTTTGAAGAAGAAGAAGAACAACTTGACTGGAACACTCCAGCCAAGAGAGAGAGAGAGAGAGAGAGAGAGAGAGAGAGAGAGAGAGAGAGAGAGAGAGAGAGAGCATGATACGTAACGCTGCATTTCCCACCTCTCTTTATCTCTCGTGCTGTGGGAGCTAGACCTCACCCCTCGCCCTCCCTAGCTATTATAGATAGATAGATAGACCTCTGCCCTTTGGGATGGGATTCAAAATTTTGAGCCATACTCTCTCTCTCTCTCTCTCTCTCTCTCTCTCTCTCTCTCTCTCTCTCTCTCTCTCTCTCTCTCTCTCATTAACGCCAATCGTTTTTCTTTTTTTTAAGTCTCGCTATCTCTTGAAAAAAAACAAAAAAACAAGATGTTTGAAAAATTCATTTCATTATGCACGAGTATATAATCCACTGTACGATGCGTGGGTTAGTTCTGATTCACACACACACACACACACACACACACTCGCTCACAGTTTGGCTGTGGGGGATAATGTTGGGACGTTGGCGTAAGGTGATGGGGATGGTTGCATGAAATGATGGGATGTTAACGTAAGGTGCTGGGATATGGACGTAGAATAATGAGACAGGTACATGATAAGCTTGTATAATACATGAAATGATGGGATATTAAGATAAAGTACTGGGATATGGACGTAGAATGATGAGACAGGTACATGATAAGCTTGTATAATACATGAAATGATGGGATATTAAGATAAAGTACTGGGATATGGACGTAGAATGATGAGACAGGTACATGATAAGCTTGTATAATACATGAAATGATGGGATATTAACATAAAGTACTGGGATATGGACGTAGAATGATGAGACAGGTACATGATAAGCTTGTATAATACATGAAATGATGGGATATTAAGATAAAGTACTGGGATATGGACGTAGAATGATGAGACAGGTACATGATAAGCTTGTATAATACATGAAATGATGGGATATTAAGATAAAGTACTGGGATATGGACGTAGAATGATGAGACAGGTACATGATAAGCTTGTATAATACATGAAATGATGGGATATTAAGATAAAGTACTGGGATATGGACGTAGAATGATGAGACAGGTACATGATAAGCTTGTATAATACATGAAATGATGGGATATTAAGATAAAGTACTGGGATATGGACGTAGAATGATGAGACAGGTACATGTTAAGCTTGTATAATACATGAAATGATGGGATATTAAGATAAAGTACTGGGATATTGACGTAGAATGATGGGATAGGTTCATAAAATGGTCACAAAATGATGGGACATTGACATAAGACTGAGGGATGTTGACGAAAGTCACCTGGCTGTATGCCTCCTCCGTTAATGATCTGGGCGTGATGGGATAATGAATTGGATAATGAACAATGATTACCTCTGGTTGAGTAGGCGACACGGCACCTTAACTTTTAGATGAGGAGGACATTCTGTACGGCTCCTTAACGTGGATGTCAAGGATGGTTAACCTTAAATTGGGAATTGAGGTTGATGGTACCACCTTGACTAGGATATTAAGGGTAATTATGGCACCTTAACTACGTCATTAAAGGTAATTGTAGCACCTTAACCAGGGTATCGAGGGTAATTGTAGCACCTTAACTAGAATATCAAATGTCATTGTCGAACCTTAATTAAAGTATCAAGTGTCATTGTAGCTTCTTAATTTTTGGTAATTAGGGTAATTGTAGCATCTTTATAGGGGTATTCAAGGTAATTGTAGCACCTTAACTAGAATATTAATGATGATATTCTCCATCAATATTTATCTCGAGTCTTTGATGAATGGGGGAGGGGGGGAGAGGCTGTGGACGGCTGGGCCAGGGATGTGGACACAACACATTCACACTCCTCACCCATCACGTGCCCCACACCCACAGTGTCTGCCACATGGCTTCCCACACTCTGAGCTGCCTACCGTGTAACTTCCTACACTCCCCACCGCTGCCTATCATATTCCTCCCCACACCCGGCTACTCTTCACGTTCCAACACCCCCACACACTCCCCATCTGGTCACCCACAACTCCATCATGATCCTTTCCACCCACACACCACCTTCAGCACAGTTCCCCTCCATCATCTACCCCCACGACCACCACCACCAAACCACATTACCCTCCCAACCTCACGTCACTCCACTATAACCCATCCACACCTCACCCTAACCCCATCCACACACACACACACACACACACACACACACACACACACACACACACACACCGTTTTCCATCATCCCAGAACAGGTCACCCCCTACACATCTTCCTAGACACACCCTATACACGCCTCTCTCTCTCTCTCTCTCTCTCTCTCTCTCTCTCTCTCTCTCTCTCTCTCTCTCTCTCTCTCTCTCTCTATCTCTCTGCCACCACACCCCCGCCCAAACTCCCCAGCCACCCCGCTACCACTAATGCTCCCTACCACAGCACAACATCCACCCCTTCCTCCCTCCACTCTTTATGACCAGCTAGACGAGAGTGAGGAAATCATGTCCCTCTGAATAGGCTCGTTTCCCATTGGCAGCTCAGGATTGGCTAGCTTAAATGAGTGGTTTGCAGAAGTCATGACACTCCCCTTGCTCACGGCCCGTCAAGGTCATATATTAGTCGGGTGGGGGGTAAGAACGTGATATGCCACACTTTAGTATATTTCAGTCAGAATTGAATGTGATTGTCCCTTGTAGGACAGTATAATGTATCTAACATCGTATTTTACTGTGTGTGTGTGTGTGTGTGTGTGTGTGTATGTGTGTGTGTGCGTGTGTGTGTGTGTGTGTGTGTGTCTGTGTGTCTGTGTGTCTATGTGTGTGTGTGTCTGTGTGAGGCCCCACAGCCTGAGCAGAGAGACTGGGAGTGTGGTCGTCATGTCGCCCTCACAGCTCGTCTGGCTTCGTGTCATACGGTGAATTAGTTACGACAATCGTAGTTTCTATGGAGGGATCAGCAGCTTTTGTATTCATTTTATTATCACTCACTTCCACGCGCCAGGAAAACAAATATGATTAAGGATATGACACTTCCATGAGGTGTTGTATTTCCTAACTGTACTCAAACGTAATGTAATCATGTCATAAGGGAAATGTAATTGGTATTGTGTACCGGGGACTTTCAGGGTTCCTTCCCGAGTTTTAGAAGTGAGGTTGGTGTGAGAATCATGGGTCATCAGCTTAGTGCATGAAGCTGTGTCAAGGGTGGGTCATGCAGCTGATGTTTTTTTTTAATGTTAGTTGAGACAATACATTAACGCTATATATATATATATATATATATATATATATATATATATATATATATATATATATATATATATATATATATGTATATATATATGTATATATATATATATATATATATATATATATATATATATATATATATATATATATATACCTTAACGTATGTCAGGGACCCATGGGAACGACCAACCTCTCGGGAAAGATGAACAGCTGGGTTGACTGTGGACCGACTGCCGCAGCCAGGGTGACCTAGAGCGCGTCATGGTCAGCAACTCCAACCACCCCACCACCACGGAGGGCCACAACTGGGCACGGTGCGGGCGGCGTGGACGAGGACTGTGGTAATCACAGAGCCTGGTCAGCCAAGGTGGAGTGTCGTGATGCCGGAAGACATTCATGTGTTATAGTGTTCATTATGGACGTTATCATCATTTGTTAAAGTGTTCATTATGGACGTTATCATCATAATGTCATGACGTTTGCATGGCACTATCATGACTTTCTCATTGACGTTCATGTCACTCATGTCATTTATCATGTCACTTAAACGGTGTACATAACAACTGGGTGATCGATTTTTTTTTTTCTTTTTACGTAAACGTCGTAGAAACTATCAAAATATACGCATTACATTCGCTAAACCTCCAGCGTACGAAAGACAGATGAGATTACAGAGCATAACAAATACAGTCAAACTACATGACTGTATGTGGTTAGGCGGCTTGTTTGA
This sequence comes from Panulirus ornatus, assembly GCF_036320965.1. Taxonomy (NCBI): domain Eukaryota; kingdom Metazoa; phylum Arthropoda; class Malacostraca; order Decapoda; family Palinuridae; genus Panulirus; species Panulirus ornatus. The sequence continues at coordinate 51,872,521 of NC_092225.1, forward strand.
TCGCGCCACAAATGGTACAGTGATTCATGAAATGGGGCAGACATTTTGTAACTAGGTTTCAATATGTATATATATATATATATATATATATATATATATATTTTTTTTTTTTTTTTTTTTTTGCTTTGTCGCTGTCTCCCGCGTTTGCGAGGTAGCGCAAGGAAACAGACGAAAGAAATGGCCCAACCCACCCCCATACGCATGTATATACATACACGTCCACACACGCAAATATACATACCTGTATATACGTCTCAATGTACACATATATATACACACACAGACACATACATATATACCCATGCACACAATTCACACAATATATTATTATTATTATACTTTGTCGCTGTCTCCTGCGTTAGCGAGGTAGCGCAAGAAAACAGACTAAAAGAATGGCCCAACCCACCCACATACACGTGTATATGTATATACACGCCCACACACGCACATATACATACCTATACGTATACATATTTATATACATGCACAGACATATACGTATATACACATGTACATATTCATATTTGCTGCCTTCATGCATTCCCGTCGCCACCCCGCCACACATGAACCCCCCTCCACGCGAGGTAGAGCTAGGAAAAAACAACAAAGGCCACATTCGTTCACACTCAGTCTCTAGCTGTCATGTATAATGTACCGAAACCAAAGCTCCCTTTCCACATCCAGGCCCCACAAAACTTTCCATGGTTTACCTCAGGTGATAGGGGTGAAAGAATACTTCCCACGTATTCCCTGCGTGTCATAGAAGGCGACTAAAAGGGGAGGGAGCGGGGGGCTGGAAATCCTCCCCTCCACTTTTTACTTTAACGAAAGAAGGAACAGAGAAGGGGGCTAAGTGAGGATATTACCTCTAAGGCTCAGTCCTCTGTTCTTAACGCTACCTCGCTAAAGCGGAAAATGGCGAATATGTATGAAAAACCATATATCAAATATATATATATATATATATATATATATATATATATATATATATATATATATATATATATATATATATATATATATATATATCCCCCTGGGGATAGGGGAGAAAGAATACTTCCCACGTATTCCCTGCGTGTCGTAGAAGGCGACTAAAAGGGAAGGGAGCGGGGGGCTGGAAATCCTCCCCTCTCTTTTTTTTTTTTTTTTTTTTTTAATTTTCCAAAAGAAGGAACAGAGAAGAGGTCCAGGTGAGGATATTCCCTCAAAGGGCCAGTCCTCTGTTCTTAACGCTACCTCGCTATCGCGGGAAATAGCGAATAGTATGAAAAAAAAAAAAAAAAAAATATATATATATATATATATATATATATATATATATATATATATATATATATCGTATTCGAAAATTGCGTCCTTGGACTTGCATATTTGCTCCAGCAGTGCTTGCTTACTTTTGTCAATACCCGTGTAAGTCGCTCCTGAATTGTTTTTTGTTTATGGCAATTACTACTTTACACACACACACACACACACACACACACACACACACACACACACACATTTATTTCGTTGGTTAATATATTTCAATCTGGGTTCCTTTGCTTCATTAATTTTTTTTGTGTTCGTATATTGTGTGAAGGTAATCTGCATATCGTATCAAGCAATTTTGCTGCTCACCTTTTAGTCTTTCTTTGTCCAGCCAACGTGTGTCTCACACATGTTGGAATCAGTCATGAGATGTTAACAATGTGAATTGATTAACCAAAAGATGCAAATTATTTCCCAGTTTGGTATTTCCCAGGTAAGGAAGGAGCTGTATATTTTGTCTTGTGGCTAATACCTTTTTATACTTTTAAAGGATTGGTAGTTTAGGTACCTTAAATGTGGTCGAAGTATGTTAAAGGTTTGGTGGTCGAGGATTTTTTAAGGTTTGGTGGTAGTTCTTTTTTTTTTTTTTTAAATGTTTGGTGGTCGAGGATTTTTAAAGGCTTGGCGGTCGAAGTTTTTTAAAGGCTTAGTCGTACTGGACTTTTAAAGGCTTAGTCGTACTGGACTTTTAGATATCTCGCTTGCAATAGGTGCCACAGGCAACCTAACCTAACGTCTTTGCGACCTAGCACCACATGTATCACTACCTGCTACATATCATGCAAAAAATTTTTTTTCGATGAAATTTCGGTGTTTTTTTTTTCTCTCTTCTTTTTTTCCGTTATCGGGCAAAGGAAGGGACACTGTGAGACTCTGAAACACTACGGAGGGTTCCGTTTGCTTCACTTCATGTGTGTTGAGTTGTATGAAAAGCATTGTACGCTGAGGAATTTTTTAATCCGTCTGTAATCAGACATGTGATTATGGGTGCGTGTGTGTGAGATACGTCGTTTCGTATACACCTTTGTGTTGTCTGTCCGTCCGTCTGTCTGTTTTCCTGTCTGTTCTGTAGTACCAGGACATCTCGTCTCTCTGTCTCTCTGTCTGTCTATTAAGTATGTCTTATACTTATTTCTCAGCCCCAGAACGCCTCAACTGTGTCTGTGTTTGTCTGTCTGTCTGTCTTTGTCTGTCTATCTCTCCATTTCCTTAGCGGCAGAATTTGATAACCAGGTCACGTCAGCAGGTTTGAAGTCTGGTACAGTGGTTATAATTCCTCTAGTAATTACTTTTTTTCCCCCTAATTCCCCCCAACGAAGCACAGAGGTCAAAGTCACGAGGTCGGGTAATTAGGACAGTGACTTAATGAAGGACTGGGGTGCTAGAGTGCAGTCTAGTTCAGGGTAATTACCTCCAAGACTCATGACATGAAGACACACACACACACACACACATGCACTGCATGTGTCGGTGTAATGGTGGTGTGTGTGTGTGTGTGTGTGTGTGATTTAAATGATTAACTCTCAGTTCCTGGTTCCCCCCCCCCCTTTTTTTTTTCTAGCTCCGGCAACGCCCAGGAAGCCGGCCAAAGCCACCGGGAGGGATCACAGGGTCAAGAAGTGGGGGTAATGTGATGTGTGTGAGTGTGTCTTCGTCGGGTGTGATCAGAGAACAGTTGGGGAATACATGGGTCTCAGTGTCGTCAGTGTGTAAGCTGTAGCTTGAGCGTGACGGGTCTTCGTTTTACCTGAAGCTTTGGAAAAGCGCAAGACCTGGCTGGCGCTCACCTTCGTCGACTTCGCTGAGGCCTTCGACTGGTACACCATAACCCTTCGACCTAGGACTACGTGGATGTCTCCTCTTGTGCCTGGCGGACCTCCTGACCGGGCGACACTAGACCGTCCTCTGTGGAGGAGCCACATCGGCATCACTACCTCCTAACACGCGGTGTACCACAGGGCACCAAGCTGGGTCCGCTTTACTTCCTCATCCTCACCAGTGACGCCCAGAGGGCTACAAACCACCGCTGGAAGTACGTAGACGACTCCACCTTTGGCGTCGCTATCCACAACCACTCTCCTGACTTCAGTGCCCTTCAGGACATCATCAGCCACCTTCAGGAGTGGACTACGGCCGACGATGTCACCACCAACCCCACCAAGACTGTGGTGATGCACATCAACCTTTGATGCAGACATCCTGGCACCTGACTTCGAATTTAGGCTCGACATTCCTCCGGGTAGTAAGAGACTTCAAACTTCTCGTTGTCATTATAGACGACGACTTAAACTGGAAGAGTCATGTCAGCACGGCCATCCAATCTTCCTCATACCGTCTGTACCTACTCCGCCGTCTGATATCCCTTGGCGTCCCACCAGTTGAGCTTAGGAATGTCTACAATATCCTCATGTTACTTAAGCGCACCTACGGCTCCCCAGCATGGTCCTCCTCACTAACAGCTACGTAGAGGCACCAGGTAGAGAGAGAGAGAGAGAGAGAGAGAGAGAGAGAGAGAGAGAGAGAGAGAGAGAGAGAGAGTGCAGAAAGGGGTATGCAGAATCATCCTGGGCCCATCTTACACCACGTACCACGAAGCCCTCATCTCGCTGAACCTGCCCACCATCTCCGACCAACACCGGCAGCTCACATGGCAGTTTGGTAGTAAACTGCTGACACCCCCTCCCCTGTCACAGAGGGAACCCCCCCCCCCCAAAATGCCCCTCTACCATGGACCCCCACGTGTTCCAATCCAAGCTCGTACGAAAAGATATAGAACAGTCCTGTACCAACCATTGTGAACGTCATAAACAATTCATGAACTAGTGCGTAGCCATGCAAGTGAAGAACTCAGTTCTGTGGTGGTTAGGTTCAGCCAAGTGCGCAATGTATGACCATGCCATTTACTCTGTTCCTGTAGACCTGCTGCCACCCTGTCTGGCTAGATGTGCCTCACCCAAGTGCTTATCCAAAGCGTGGATTTACCCAGCCCACCTTGACCTGTAGCTCTTCTTTGTTGGCCCTTAACTATAATGACCTCCCAGGTCTGTAAGGTCTGTGATACCTCAGCTGTCCATTTTCACCCGATTGGTCGCCCAAATCCAATGAACCGTTATTTGTATATTGATTTTTATTCTGACACACACACACACACACACACACACACACACACACACACACACACACACACACACACACACACTTCTTTTAGAAATTGAAATACAGAAAGGGGAGGGTATCCAGTCGCCCTGTTCCCGCCCCTTATAATCGCCTACTACACACACACACACACACAGAATGCAGGTGTAGTGTTCTTCCTCCCCCATCTCCAGGGATATAGAACAACCAGAGAGTGGATATGAGCAGATGAGGCCGTTCATCTTTTGTTCCTGGCGCTACTCGGGAAAACGGCAAACAGCTGTGTTTATGAATAATCACAGACAACTGCATCTCCCGCCTTAATGAGGTAGCGTCAGGAGCAGACGAAAGATGACCTCACTTGCATTCATCCATTCACCAGCTGCGGCGTACGGTACACCGAGACCAGAGTCTGCCATGCACAACCATACCCCCCCTGACCTCTTCTTATGACCTGGTTCAGCCCATTGACAACACGTCGCCCCCTATATACCACGTCAGTCCAGTTCATGGAATCCCATAGACACCTTTCACCCTCCCTCGTGAACGTTCAAGCCCCGATAACCCAGAAACTCTTTCGCTCCATCCTTCCATTTCCTCCTCCTCGGTTTTCCCATTTCTTCTTTCGGTTCTAACTCTGAGATCCACTTCATCTTTCTTCGCTTATCCACTTCACAAGTCCGATCCATATCAGCGCCCTCGGTCACCTGAAGATCAGCGCCAGGAGAAAAGTTTGGGACAGAAAGTGGGAAGTTCCTCACGGAGGTGAGTGGGTGGGTCTTACATGATGTCTTCAATGCCGGGTGTTAAAGCCTTGCTTAGCTCCAGTACAGCGATCCCATTCTGCATCATAGGCCCATGTTAACCCATCCTCTTCAACCCTCACTCTCAACCAAATCCAAGAAGACTTTTAATCTGACCCAACCCGCCACACCTCAACTTAAGCCTAGACTGAACTACCTCGTCCCCTCCTGTCCAGCTCGACCCAACCTAACGTGAACCCAGACCAGCTTAACTCGACCTTGCCCCGCCAGACCACATCCAACCCAGCCATCGCCAGGTGACGTCACTTACCCTCAGACTGACATAACGTGGTCGAACATACTTAACCCAGCCTAACTCTCTTGTTAGGAGTTCTGACCCCCTGTGTCTCTGCACATCTTTCTGATCCCCTGTGTCTCTGCACATCATTCTGACTACCTGTATCTCTGCACATCTTTCTGACCACCTTTGTGTCTTCCCATCTTTCTGATCCCCTGTGTCTCTGTTCATCTTTCTGACCCCCTGTGTCACTGCTCATCTGGATACTTATTTTCATGTTATCATCCGCGTCAGATCATATTATCACTGTTATCAGCCCTTACGTATCCGGAAAGATAACGCTCGTCACGCCCCTCTCCTCCACCTCCCCCTCAGGGTATGACGGGCCAAACCAGACTCTGGCTGACGTCGGACCCCACCCCTCCCTCCCTCCCACCCGCCCTCACCCTCACCTCACAAAGATTTCGACAGGCGACAGGTTCTTCCTCTTTGCCTCAAGTATCGAGTGTCGGCAGCCTTAACGGACCCGTCGCTGGCATCCTAAATCATCCTCTATTTAAGTCAAGCCAGTTACAAGGAGCCTCCGGTTCCTCTTCTTCTTCTTCCCGTTCCTCCTCCTCCTCCTCCTCCTCCTCCTCCTCCTCCTCCTCCTCCTCCTCCTCTTCCTCTTCCCTCTCTGAGCCTCTCACTGTAACTCAACATTTCCCTCGTGTGTAGCCTCGCTCTTCGTTTGGCTACCTCGAAGCCCTTGCCCGCCCCGCACCCTCTAGATAATCCAATTGCTTCCATACCTTATCATTCCTTGGTCCTGCGCTACCGACGGAGGAGTGTCCTCCTCAGTTTTTGCATTCCTCTCCTCCATTCATACAGCACCACCCTGAGAGAGAGAGAGAGAGAGAGAGAGAGAGAGAGAGAGAGAGAGAGAGAGAGAGAGAGAGAGAGAGAGAACCTTTTTTTTTTTCCTCACCCACCCATCTTTCCCTCCTGCCAGGGGGCATTCACGCACGCCGCCTCTTTCCTACTCTCATATCCGTGGCAGAGGACGGCTGGGAGTGACGGGCGGAGAGGCCTCCCGTGGGGGCGACACCGTTGGCCCATCTCCAGCAGGGGCGGGGCCGCGGGAGGGGAACCAAGGCCGCCTTAATGACCAACACCCAAGCTGATCCCAAAGTCTCCTGTATCTTTTTTTTTTCTACTCTGCTACTTTTGGAATTGTTTCTGTTGCTGTTCCCCGGTAGTGGTGACGCTCCCTTTCTCCTGCTACAGCTCCAGGGTGTGACAGGTGATCTATATATCTATCTATCTCTCTGTCAGTCTGTCTGTCTATCTATCCAGTAACCCGTGAAATACGAACGTGCAAGAAGTTGTCCTCATTTGGCCTCCCGCGTCGTAACCCTCGCGTTTGTGTCGCTTGGCTTCCCCGATGACGCCTCCCGCACCGGGTCTTTGTTATTGAAGGGGTGCCCCGCCCCCCAGCCTCACCCCACCCCCCCACTCCTACAGTCTCTCCCCACCCCCCCACCCCTTGACCCGTACATAACCCAGCGTCCAGTGGTGTGTGTGTGTGTGTGTGTGTGTGTGTGTGTGTGTGTGTGTGTGTTCGGACGTTCACTAGATTTACGGAGTTGATCTGACATCATGACGGCCCTTCAAGGGATTCCAAAACTGTTGTTCTGTCTCCGTTTCTTTCTTTTATAGACCGAGTGATTCTCTCTCTCTCTCTCTCTCTCTCTCTCTCTCTCTCTCTCTCTCTCTCTCTCTCTCTCTCTCTCTCTCTCTCTCTCTCTCATCCTTATTGGGAAAGATAATGGAGAAAGTAGAGAGTTCCAGAGCTTCGAGGTGTAGGGAAAGAAACTTTTATCAAAACGGCCCACTCTTGAGTTGCCGACGGCCACACAGTAATCATGTGACGCAGCAGCTTGCCGAGTACTGCGTGGTGTAGCTAGTGGTGGGGGGCACACAAGCAGCCAGCTCTCGGGAGCAAAATCCAAAGTGATACCTATAGAAGAGGGAAAGTGAACCAACATTACGGCGTAGGGCAAGGGGGTCAAGTTTGGAAATTAGCTTGGGACAATTGATAAGTCGGACTGCTTTCGACTCGACTTTTGTCAAGTAAGGATGCAGAGCAAGAACCAACCCCAGATGTGAGAGCAGCACTCCATTACAAGGATGGATCAATCCTGTGTATTAACGAAGCAACTCCTCGGAAGAGAAGACATTTCACCATCTACATAGGACCCCAAGGCTTTTAGAGGCAGACTCAGCAATTTTCGTATTATTGGGTTTCCAAGAACGAGTGGGGGTTACAGTAATATCGAACATGTTCATTGAGTGAAGAGGTGGAATTACAGAATCGTCAAAGGAGAGACGAGAGTTGTGAGGAGTTTTCGAGAGAGAGTTAGGTAGAAACTGGGTCTTGGAGGCATTAAAGTTGACTTAGATTTCGTCTACCCTACTGAGACATCCTGTCCAAGTCTGAGTTTATTGAGGAAGATGTGTCAAGACGAGATGCAGATCGAGTGAGAGGAGGAAGTAGTAGCAGTGAAGTACGTAGAGGAATGTCGTAGTGTGGAGTCGTCAGCGCACGAGTGCCTTTGGTCAAGAAATGAACCACATAAGGAAGATAGTCCACCCTGAAGAAGGCATAACCATAGGGATCGCGTCAGTCCGTGATGAAGTAGTGGACAACGACACGTCCTAAGCCCAGACCACGGACACACTTTTGCTTCGCACTCTCGAGAGTCACTCGCTGTTCCTGTGATACTATGTTCCATTCCCTCCTATCGGGCCCCCTCTCTGGTTTAGGGCTGTGATCACGCGCGGGGCCAGCCTGGCTGTGGGGGGCGGCGCGCGGGCCCCCAAGGGCATCGGTTTATCGGCTGGATGAAAAGGCACCGCCGAGAGAGTTTCATTTTTCTGCTCCATTTCTGCGCGTTTGGTTATTCTCTCTCTCTCTCTCTCTCTCTCTCTCTCTCTCTCTCTCTCTCTCTCTCTCTCTCTCTCTCTCTCTCTCATCGGACGTTACAGTGGGACGAGCGAGCGCCCGATTGTGTTCCCGAAATGTAGGGAGTGACCAGCGTATTCGTTGTCCTATCCGACGCGCGACCGTCTGATCCAACCAGCACCGCTCCTTTTCCCTTCAGAGGCGAAAGGTCGCCCGCGATCCACTGCCAGCAACAGACCTGTGGGACACGAGCCTCCGGAGGTGACACGGTTTACAGTTTGCTTCTTTTTTTTTTTCATATTTCTTCCAATCCCCTCAGCGGTCTCTGCTTGATGTAGCAATCCCCTCAGCGGTCTCTGCTTGATGTAGCAATCCCTGCATGCTTACACCCGAAGGGAGGTTAGCGGCTTTCATCTCCAAACCGTCCGTCACGCTGCTGCTGGGCCTTGACGGGAATATAAATTTATATATATATTATTTTTTTTTTTTGCTTTGTCGCTGTCTCCCGCGTTTGCGAGGTAGCGCAAGGAAACACACGAAAGAAATGGCCCAACCCACCCCCATACACATGTATATACATACGTCCACACACGCAAATATACATACCTACACAGCTTTCCATGGTTTACCCCAGACGCTTCACATGCCCTGATTCAATCCACTGACAGCACGTCATCCCCGGTATACCACATCGCTCCAATTCACTCTATTCCTTGCCCTCCTTTCACCCTCCTGCATGTTCAGGCCCCGATCACACAAAATCTTTTTCACTTCATCTTTCCACCTCCAATTTGGTCTCCCACTTCTCGTTCCCTCCACCTCCGACACATATATCCTCTTGGTCAATCTTTCCTCACTCATTCTCTCCATGTGCCCAAACCATTTCAAAACACCCTCTTCTGCTCTCTCAACCACGCTCTTTTTATTTCCACACATCTCTCTTACCCTTACGTTACTTACTCGATCAAACCACCTCACACCACACATTGTCCTCAAACATCTCATTTCTAGCACACCCATCCTCCTGCGCACAACTCTATCCATAGCCCATGCCTCGCAACCATACAACATTGTTGGAACCACTATTCCTTCAAACATATCCATTTTTGCTTTCCGAGATAATGTTCTCGACTTCCACACATTCTTCAAGGCTCCCAGGATTTTCGCCCCCTCCCCCACCCTATGATCCACTTCCGCTTCCATGATTCCATCCGCTGCCAGATCCACTTCCATATATCTAAAACACTTTACTTCCTCCAGTTTTTCTCCATTCAAACGTACCTCCCAATTGACTTGACCCTCAACCCTACTGTACCTAATAACCTTGCTCTTATTCACATTTACTCTTAACTTTCTTCTTTCACACACTTTACCAAACTCAGTCACCAGCTTCTGCAGTTTCTCACATGAATCAGCCACCAGCGCTGTATCATCAGCGAACAACAACTGACTCACTTCCCAAGCTCTCTCATCCCCAACAGACTTCATACTTGCCCCTCTTTCCAAAACTCTTGCATTAACCTCCCTAACAACCCCATCCATAAACAAATTAAACAACCATGGAGACATCACACACCCCTGCCGCAAACCTACATTCACTGAGAACCAATCACTTTCCTCTCTTCCTACACGTACACATGCCTTACATCCTCGATAAAAACTTTTCACTGCTTCTAACAACTTGCCTCCCACACCATATATTCTTAATACCTTCCACAGAGCATCTCTATCAACTCTATCATATGCCTTCTCCAGATCCATAAATGCTACATACAAATCCATTTGATTTTCTAAGTATTTCTCACATACATTCTTCAAAGCAAACACCTGATCCACACATCCTCTACCACTTCTGAAACCACACTGCTCTTCCCCAATCTGATGCTCTGTACATGCCTTCACCCTCTCAATCAGTACCCTCCCATATAATTTACCAGGAATACTCAACAAACTTATACCTCTGTAATTTGAGCACTCACTCTTATCCCCTTTGCCTTTGTACAATGGCACTATGCACGCATTCCGCCAATCCTCAGGCACCTCACCATGAGTCATACATACATTAAATAACCTTACCAACCAGTCAATAATACAGTCACCCCCTTTTTTAATAAATTCCACTGCAATACCATCCAAACCTGCTGCCTTGCCGGCTTTCATCTTCCGCAAAGCTTTTACTACCTCTTCTCTGTTTACCAAATCATTTTCCCTAACCCTCTCACTTTGCACACCACCTCGACCAAAACACCCTATATCTGCCACTCTATCATCAAAGACATTCAACAAACCTTCAAAATACTCCATCTCCTTCTCACATCACCACTACTTGTTATCACCTCCCCATTTGCGCCCTTCACTAAAGTTCCCATTTGCTCCCTTGTCTTACGCACTTTATTTACCTCCTTCCAGAACATCTTTTTATTCTCCCTAAAATTTAATGATACTCTCTCACCCCAACTCTCATTTGCCCTCTTTTTCACCTCTTGCACCTTTCTCTTGACCTCCTGTCTCTTTCTTTTATACATCTCCCACTCAATTGCATTTTTTCCCTGCAAAAATCGTCCAAATGCCTCTCTCTTCTCTTTCACTAATAATCTTACTTCTTCATCCCACCACTCACTACCCTTTCTATATATATATATATATATATATATATATATATATATATATATATATATATATATACACTCTTTATAGTCAGCCTCGCTCATTGAGAGAGAGAGAGAGAGAGAGAGAGAGAGAGAGAGAGAGAGAGAGAGAGAGAGAGTCTTACTGACGCAAAGATACTTGGAAGACGGAGCTGGGGTTCGACCCTCGCTTCTGTGCGACTCGGTCATTATGAAGTATACAGGGAAGACAACGACATTCCTCACCACATCCGCTGCTCAGATCCTCCTGCTGGTGACGACGTCCCTGGAAAACAACCGTCCCCGAGGCTTTGGTAATTCTGGATGAGGCTCGGCTCTTGAGGAATAACATCCTCCCGGACGCTGCGCCATAAATGAACAAGAGGAGCCGTGGTTAATGAGCCAATCCATTACCATGTTGTTTGGTGGTGGGATGTAGCTCGGTGCCTCTCTCTCTCTCTCTCTCTCTCTCTCTCTCTCTCTCTCTCTCTCTCTCTCTCTCTCTCTCTCTCTCTGCTGTGTTCTTGTGTCCAGTTCTCAGATGTTAGGTGTTGAACAGCCTCGAAACCTGGAGGGTCCTTGGGAACTTGTCGTGTGCAGCAGACGCTGGTAGTCCGTGGAGACGCCTGGCCCCTAGCTGTGACCAACTCAGAGGACTCGGTACGGCTTTGAAAGGGCTGTGGGCAGCTTCTGAGGGCTCGGTACAGTTTCGAAAGGGCTGTGTCCAGCTTCATAGAGCTCGGTACGGCTTCGAGAGGGCTCGGTACAGCTCCATAGGGTTCGGTACGGCTTCGAGAGGGCTCGGTACAGCTTCATAGGGTTCGGTACGGCTTCGAGAGGGCTCGGTGCAGCTCCATAGGGTTCGGTACGGCTTCGAAAGGGCTCGGTACAGCTTCATAGGGTTCGGTACGGCTTCGAGAGGGCTCGGTACAGCTCCATAGGGTTCGGTACGGCTTCGAGAGGGCTCGGTACAGCTTCATAGGGTTCGATACGGCTTCGAGAGGGCTGTGTCCAGCCTCAAAAGGGCTGTGTCCAGCTTCAGAGGGTTCGATACGGCTTCGAGAGGGTTCGTTTGTTGATTACTGGTGATTCTTGTACATTTGTTAGGTTTCTTGCTGGACTCACGGCGGTGGTGGTAACTATTACCGTCATACATCCGGGAGTATTTATTTGCTTATTTTATTCATTGACGAATAATGACTCATAAAATCATCGCCATCATGAAGGTAGTTCGAATTATCGTTCATACGTTGCCTATATATATATAGGTTTGGATGGTATTGCAGTGGAATTTATTAAAAAAGGGGGTGACTGTATTGTTGACTGGTTGGTAAGGTTATTTAATGTATGTATGACTCATGGTGAGGTGCCTGAGGATTGGCGGAATGCGTGCATAGTGCCATTGTACAAAGGCAAAGGGGATAAGAGTGAGTGCTCAAATTACAGAGGTATAAGTTTGTTGAGTATTCCTGGTAAATTATATGGGAGGGTATTGATTGAGAGGGTGAAGGCATGTACAGAGCATCAGATTGGGGAAGAGCAGTGTGGTTTCAGAAGCGGTAGAGGATGTGTGGATCAGGTGTTTGCTTTGAAGAATGTATGTGAGAAATACTTAGAAAAGCAAATGGATTTGTATGTAGCATTTATGGATCTGGAGAAGGCATATGATAGAGTTGATAGAGATGCTCTGTGGAAGGTATTAAGAATATATGATGTGGGAGGCAAGTTGTTAGAAGCAGTGAATAGTTTTTCTCGAGGATGTAAGGCATGTGTACGTGTAGGAAGAGAGGAAAGTGATTGGTTCTCAGTGAATGTAGGTTTGCGGCAGGGGTGTGTGATGTCTCCATGGTTGTTTAATTTGTTTATGGATGGGGTTGTTAGGGAGGTGAATGCAAGAGTTTTGGAAAGAGGGGCAAGTATGAAGTCTGTTGGGGATGAGAGAGCTTGGGAAGTGAGTCAGTTGTTGTTCGCTGATGATACAGCGCTGGTGGCTGATTCATGTGAGAAACTGCAGAAGCTGGTGACTGAGTTTGGTAAAGTGTGTGAAAGAAGAAAGTTAAGAGTAAATGTGAATAAGAGCAAGGTTATTAGGTACAGTAGGGTTGAGGGTCAAGTCAATTGGGAGGTGAGTTTGAATGGAGAAAAACTGGAGGAAGTGAAGTGTTTTAGGTATCTGGGAGTGGATCTGGCAGCGGATGGAACCATGGAAGCGGAAGTGGATCATAGGGTGGGGGAGGGGGCGAAAATTCTAGGAGCCTTGAAGAATGTGTGGAAGTCGAGAACATTATCTCGGAAAGCAAAAATGGGTATGTTTGAAGGAATAGTGGTTCCAACAATGTTGTATGGTTGCGAGGCGTGGGCTATGGATAGAGTGGTGCGCAGGAGGATGGATGTGCTGGAAATGAGATGTTTGAGGACAATGTGTGGTGTGAGGTGGTTTGATCGAGTAAGTAACGTAAGGGTAAGAGAGATGTGTGGAAATAAAAAGAGCGTGGCTGAGAGAGCAGAAGAGGGTGTTTTGAAATGGTTTGGGCACATGGAGAGAATGAGTGAGGAAAGATTGACCAAGAGGATATATGTGTCGGAGGTGGAGGGAACGAGAAGAGGGAGACCAAATTGGAGGTGGAAAGATGGAGTGAAGAAGATTTTGTGTGATCGGGGCCTGAACATGCAGGAGGGTGAAAGGAGGGCAAGGAATAGAGTGAATTGGAGCGATGTGGTATACCGGGGTTGACGTGCTGTCAGTGGATTGAATCAGGGCATGTGAAGCGTCTGGGGTAAACCATGGAAAGCTGTGTAGGTATGTATATTTGCGTGTGTGGACGTATGTATATACATGTGTATGGGGGTGGGTTGGGCCATTTTTTTCGTCTGTTTCCTTGCGCTACCTCGCAGGCGCGGGAGACGACGACAAAGCAAAAAAAAAAAAGAATATATATATATATTTACCTTTACGCGGCATGGCAGAGAAAAAGAGAAAACGTGTATGGATAATGAAGCCATGTGTACTGAACAGGTTCATGGGCGAGCCACTGTGTCCACAGCAGCTGACACAGGCCTGAAAGGAGCAGCCAGGGAACTTGACCCGAATATACGTACCTACCTGCCACCACACTGTGTGTGTGTGTGTGTGTGTGTGTGTGTGTGTGTGTGTGTGTGTGTTGTCCCTCCGCCTCTTGTATACATCGATGACAGCCGTGGAACGCAGCTTTGCTCCGCCATGTATAAGCTGGGCGTCATATTACCACACAATTATTACAGCGGGAGCATCGGTTTAAAGGAGGAGGTGGGGAGACTTAGGACTTCTATTACGTTTTGGGGCATCGCTTTACGACAGACTCAGTTATACCCGGAGCGTTGTTTTCAGATAGACCTATTACAGTAAGGGGCATCGGCTTAAGACTTTTAGACCTACACCATCAGTGTATTGTTTGTAGAAATAGAAATATACAATCAAACCATCGCTTCAAGACTACGGGTATTATTTTGAAGACATGTATAATCAGTCCATCATTTTGAGACAGACATGTTCCACCAGACCATCGGTTTTAAGAGATATACACTTAAGACTTATACTTTTACGTGAAAACAGAAGATGTGTTTTATCAGGATATCAGTTTTAAGTAAATTAGGCATCAGGGTAACAGTCAACTTTGCGCAATACATACTGAAACTCTCGGTGGAACTCGTACGCAATACGGAAAGCGAAATTTACGTCGATAGATGCGTCACTGTAGACCTGGAGAACGTTCAATGACGCCGGAACGTAATGGGGGCCCCAGAACGGAGTGGGGTCCCTGGTCGTCCACATATCACCTCGGTGACCATACATTGTGGAGGGAGGAAACGAGAGCTTCAGGTATGCTTCATTTTGACACCAGACTTCAGGAACGTACTGAGTATTGGGGGGTCATTAACCCGTCGAGCACTGTGTCATAAATTCGACCCCCTTCAGCACGACGGTACGACCCGTGAGCACGGCGTTACGACCCTTGAGCACGGCGGCACGACCCTTGAGCCCAGTTATACGACCCGTGAGCACGACGGCACGACCCATGGGTAAATGATGGCGTGGCCTTTTATCTAACCTGATCCTGAAGGGTTAAGGCGAAGGTTGGGGTCTTCATTACCCTAGGGTCGTGGTGAAGGGTACACGTACCGTCCGTGTTTAGGGGTCGTACCATCGTGCACAAAAGGTGGGGGGGCCTACGGGCTACGATTTACTGTACCTCGGGTCAAGCTTACCACTGCCTGAAGACGTCAGTGTTGGGGGAGGCTCCTGGAGAGAGCGACCCAGAACGTACGATATGGACATTTTACCAAGACGATGAAGACGTGGGATATAAAGCAAGTCTTTCAGGAAAGCTGAAGAGATAAATAGGTCATCTTCCGCTTGTACAACTGTTCAAACCATAACGTAAATGTAGACGTATTTACTTGTCAGTATCATCATATATCATTTATTTATTCATTTTGTTTATTTTTTGCTCCACCATGGCTCTCGTATTTGAAACTCTTCCAATAATGTGATTTATTTATTTCCTTTTAGATGAAACAGTAGTCTATACGCGTCATAGATAGACAGATATATAGCATATAATACGTTTGACAGACGTCTGCTTGCTTTGAGCCAAAATAGATTATAGATAGATATATTCTTATATTCCCCTGCTATCTTTCCGTACTATTCGGAGCTCGATAGATATGATATTACGACTGGAATTATGAAATGAAAACCAGAATGTACGAGACCACTGTACAAGTGCTGACGCAGTTTCCCTGATGTATGCTGCTTTTCACGACACCCTTGCCAGACGTGTATTTATACAGTAAGCTTAATTTTAATCGTCTAACGTTTGAATATATGTATACAATTAAAATGCAGTTGTATTTTGTCTGGAGCTTGCTGTATTATATGGTTTAGATCGAATTGAGTGAAAGATACGTAATATTTACTCGGTGATTCTCAGAAAACTGGCGTTTGGCCACAGCGAGGCGTCGCATGCAACAGAAAACGTGAAATGTAATGAGTATTGAATGGTAATCTATTTTATTGTTCCTAGATGATCTCGCTGTTGTGCATGTCTCCTGCCTGGTTAGTCCACGAGACGTTAATGACCGGCAGCTTGTTGTGTCATGATCATACTAGTGATGATCATCGTAATGATAGCAGTAATGGGTTTACGTTTGGCATGATAATGATAATTATAACTAGTAATAATAATGTACAGAGCATCAGATTGGGGAAGAGCAGTGTGGTTTCAGAAGTGGTAGAGGATGTGTGGATCAGGTGTTTGCTTTGAAGAATGTATGTGAGAAATACTTAGAAAACCAAATGGATTTGTATGTAGCATTTATGGATCTGGAGAAGGCATATGATAGAGTTGATAGAGATGCTCTGTGGAAGGTATTAAGAATATATGGTGTGGGAGGAAAGTTGTTAGAAGCAGTGAAAAGTTTTTATCGAGGATGTAAGGCATGTGTACGTGTAGGAAGAGAGGAAAGTGATTGGTTCTCAGTGAATGTAGGTTTGCGGCAGGGGTGTGTGATGTCTCCATGGTTGTTTAATTTGTTTATGGATGGGGTTGTTAGGGAGGTAAATGCAAGAGTTTTGGAAAGAGGGGCAAGTATGAAGTCTGTTGGGGATGAGAGAGCTTGGGAAGTGAGTCAGTTGTTGTTCGCTGATGATACAGCGCTGGTGGCTGATTCATGTGAGAAACTGCAGAAGCTGGTGACTGAGTTTGGTAAAGTGTGTGGAAGAAGAAAGTTAAGAGTAAATGTGAATAAGAGCAAGGTTATTAGGTACAGTAGGGTTGAGGGTCAAGTCAATTAGGAGGTGAGTTTGAATGGAGAAAAACTGGAGGAACTGAAGTGTTTTAGATATCTGGGAGTGGATCTGGCAGCGGATGGAACCATGGAAGCGGAAGTGGATCATAGGGTGGGGGAGGGGGCGAAAATTCTGGGGGCCTTGAAGAGTGTGTGGAAGTCGAGAACATTATCTCGGAAAGCAAAAATGGGTATGTTTGAAGGAATAGTGGTTCCAACAATGTTGTATGGTTGCGAGGCGTGGGCTATGGATAGAGTTGTGCGCAGGAGGATGGATGTGCTGGAAATGAGATGTTTGAGGACATGTGTGGTGTGAGGTGGTTTGATCGAGTGAGTAACGTAAGGGTAAGAGAGATGTGTGGAAATAAAAAGAGCGTGGTTGAGAGAGCAGAAGAGGGTGTTTTGAAGTGGTTTGGGCACATGGAGGGAATGAGTGAGGAAAGATTGACCAAGAGGATATATGTGTCGGAGGTGGAGGGAACGAGGAGAAGAGGGAGACCAAATTGGAGGTGGAAAGATGGAGTGAAAAAGATTTTATGTGATCGGGGCCTGAACATGCAGGAGGGTGAAAGGAGGGCAAGGAATAGAGTGAATTGGAGCGATGTGGTATACCGGGGTTGACGTGCTGTCAGTGGATTGAATCAAGGCATGTGAAGCGTCTGGGGTAAACCATGGAAAGCTGTGTAGGTATGTATATTTGCGTGTGTGGACGTATGTATATACATGTGTATGGGGGGGGGGGCATTTCTTTCGTCTGTTTCCTTGCGCTACCTCGCAAACGCGGGAGACAGCGACAAAGTATAATAAAAAAAAAAGATAATAATGATGAATGTAATGAGAATTTTAGTGATGTCTATTGATGAAATTATTAACGATAATTATGATGTAGATAATATTAGTAATAATGATAATAATAATAATAATAATGATAATAATAATTATGATAATAATTAATAACAATAGTAATAATGATATGGTAATGATGATAATAATAATAATAATAATAATAATAATAATAATAATAATACACAACTGATGCTAAAAGCTGAAAAAATCTGTACACACTTAAGCCATCTTACATGAGCTGATTGGTCAACCTTACCAGCTGATTGGTCAACCCTACCAGCTGATTGGTCGGTCATCCTCACCAGCTGACACGAAGCGTCCCAGCTGCTGTTATTGATGTTGTCTATTATAACCGCTTGTTACGTTGACCGGAGTAACATTAACAATACCCCTCACAACATCACCATGATATTCTGAAACAATATCATTTAAGAGAGATTTCATTATTTCTTTAATATGTATATATCTTTCTTTCACACTATTCGCCATTTCCCGCGATAGCGAGGTAGCGTTAAGAACAGAGGACTGGGCCTTTGAGGGAATATCCTCACCTGGCCCCCTTCTCTGTTCCTTCTTTTGGAAAATTAAAAAAAAAAACGAGAGGGGAGGATTTCCAGCCCCCCGCTCCTTTCCCTTTTAGTCGCCTTCTACGACACGCAGGGAATACGTGGGAAGTATTCTTTCTCCCTTATCCCCAGGGATGATATATATATATATATATATATATATATATATATATATATATATATATATATATATATATATATATAACTCGGTGAAGCCATAACTTGTGTGTATACCATGCAGCGTCTAGTCATAAAACAGGCGTAACCCAATCTAGTTATTATATCTGGGAGAGCGTTTCCAGGGCCTCCCCTTCGCCTAGTTATTTTTTTGTCTCCCTTTTATGTGCAGTAAACACGGGCGTGAATTTCCCCAAAGGTGAAGCTCCCAAAATAGGGACAATTTAGGGATATATCTATCACTGTCTCGCGTCATCGACATCCCGTGGGGCTAATGGCCCGTGAATGGGATCCTAGAAGGAGATCGCGTGACATCCCACCGAGATAATGGCCCATGGATGGGATCCTCGGAGATCACGTGACACCATCCCAGACCTGATGTGGGACGCCGCTGCTGCTCGGTGTGTGTACACAGTGTACTGTCTCTCATAAGTTGGGACTCTAGTCCACCTGGACCTACCAGGGCTCGGACCTGACCTGACCTGACCTGACCTGACCCTGTTTGTCTGTCGCCGTTGGTCAAGAAGTGGCATATATTCAAATGGTGCCTTCAGTCATGAAGGCGTGCATGAGGTGAGGCCAAGACCCGTGAGTCAAGAGGAGACTCAGGATGAGGCAAGACCCATGAGTAAAAACGAGTCTCAGGCAAGACCCATGAGTCAAAGACGAGACTCATAGTGAGGCAGTAGACAGTACAGTACTCACGACGAAGCAGGACCCAGCGTGAGGCAAGCTGCCGTTGTATGAGGCAAGACGGAAGGTGTGTTATTCGTGAGCGAGGCCATTCTTAGAAAAGGTCGCCTCCCTCTCTCCCTCCTTCCTCCTCCTCCTCCTCCTCCTCCTCGCGTCGTCAGAGATGCAGGGGCTGGGCCCTTTAGACAATATCAGGGCGTGACAATCAGTCTTTTGACCAATCAAGAGGAATTGTAATGTGGTAATTCCATTAACCTAGCGCGGCCGAAAGTGGCAAGTCAGGGCGGGGGGCCTGGCCCCTCCCGGCTGGCTGCTCCTCCAAATAAAACAAAAGGTTCGTCCACAAGGAGTTGAATGAGGATTGAAAAGAAAATGGTAACTTTGTGGCCTTGAAAGAAGGTGGTGATATACGGTCAGTTCAGAAGTTTATCATTTGTCGTGTTTGTGAATGGGGAAAAAAAAATGTTTTTATGCCTCGTGCCATCAACACTAGCTGAAGCAGACCTGGTAATAGCGAAAATGGAAACAGAAAATTTTGGTAATGCCTGTTCTTGGTGAACTTTGACCCGCTTAGAATAGTAGAAATGGCATGAATCAAACTAATTTGATGCAGTGTATGGAGCTTTAGTCGTGTTTCGTTTCGATTGTGACTGTAAGGAGAGAGAAGAAGAGAAGGAAGAAGAATAAGATAAGAGGAAAAATATGAAAAAAGCAAGAAGCGATAAAGATGATATATTTCCACCTCAAGGAGGACCCAAAGTAGATCACATTATCAGAAACGTGATGAAGGTGTTGACAGTTGTCTGCGTCTATCATAACAAGCGGCGGGGCAAGGTTGAGCACAAGGCGCGCGACAGCCAGGTAATTCCATTAACCATAATGAAACGAACGTGAATGAGGACGGACAGAACTACGTAATTACTTCAGCGTGTTAAGGGGTCCAGTTTAATCCCTGTGGGACTTGCCTCGACGTTTTCGTGTGGTAATTTGCATTGCACTGTCAGGCCTGTCGTGTCCAGTGGGTTGGCTACAGTGGAATGGTTACTGACTTGTTCCACACACACACACACACACACACACACACACACACACACGACGAGTGTGTGGGCATGGTGGAAATGGCGTCAAACATAAATTGGTGAGCCTGGAGGAGCAAGATGGAGCCGCCTATCTTTGAGGGCGAGTAATTACTGCTCGAGAGGTTAGAGTCTGGGAGGTGGGGGGAAGAACCTGTACTCGCTCAGTGGAAATATACCCCGAGACCGTGAGGCACTGAGGGCCTCGTATACGAGTGGGACAGACAACGCTGGGGAATAGACCTGCAGCTCCAGCACTGGTGGGGAGGTGGGCAACACCTCCAGCACTGGTAGGGAGGTGGGCAACACCTCCAGCACTGGTAGGGAGGTGGGCAACACCTCCACCACTGGTAGGGAGGTTGGCAACACCTCCACCACTGGTAGGGAGGTGGGCAACACCTCCACCACTGGTAGGGAGGTGGGCAAACCTCCAGCACTGGTAGGGAGGTGGGCAATACCTCCACCACTGGTAGGGAGGTGGGCAACACCTCCACCACTGATAGGGAGGTGGGCAACACCTCCAGCACTGGTAGGGAGGTGGGCAACACCTCCAGCACTGGTAGGGAGGTGGGCAACACCTCCAGCACTGGTAGGGAGGTGGGCAACACCTCCAGCACTGGTAGGGAGGTGGGCAACACCTCCACCACTGGTAGGGAGGTGGGCAACACCTCCACCACTGGTAGGGAGGTGGGCAACACCTCCACCACTGGTAGGGAGGTGGGCAACACCTCCACCACTGGTAGGGAGGTGGGCAACACCTCCACCACTGGTAGGGAGGTGGGCAACACCTCCACCACTGGTAGGGAGGTGGGCAACACCTCCACCACTGGTAGGGGAGGTGGGCAACACCTCCACCACTGGTAGGGAGGTGGGCAACACCTCCACCACTGGTAGGGAGGTGGGCAACACCTCCACCACTGGTAGGGAGGTGGGCAACACCTCCACCACTGGTGGGGAGGTGGGCAACACCTCCACCACTGGTAGGGAGGTGGGCAACACCTCCACCACTGGTGGGGAGGTGGGCAATACCTCCACCACTGGTAGGGAGGTGGGCAATACCTCCACCACTGGTAGGGAGGTGTGCAACACCTCCAGCACTGGTAGGGAGGTGGGCAACACCTCCACCACTGGTAGGGAGATGGGCAACACCTCCACCACTGGTAGGGAGGTGGGCAACACCTCCAGCACTGGTAGGGAGGTGGGCAACACCTCCAGCACTGGTAGGGAGGTGGGCAACACCTCCACCAATGGTAGGGAGGTGGGCAATACCTCCACCACTGGTAGGGAGGTGGGCAATACCTCCACCACTGGTAGGGAGGTGGGCAACACCTCCAGCACTGGTGGAGAGGTGGGCAACACCTCCACCACTGGTAGGGAGGTGGGCAACACCTCCACCACTGGTAGGGAGGTGGGCAACACCTCCACCACTGATAGGGAGGTGGGCAACACCTCCAGCACTGGTAGGGAGGTGGGCAATACCTCCACCACTGGTAATGAGGTGGGCAAACCTCCAGCACTGGTAGGGAGGTGGGCGATACCTCCAGCACTGGTAGGGAGGTGGGCAACACCTCCAGCACTGGTAGGGAGGTGGGCAACACCTCCACCACTAGTAGGGAGGTGGGCAACACCTCCACCACTGGTAGGGAGGTGGGCAACACCTCCACCACTGGTGGGGAGGTGGGCAATACCTCCACCACTGGTAGGGAGGTGGGCAATACCTCCACCACTGGTAGGGAGTGGGCAACACCTCCAGCTCTGGTAGGGAGGTGGGCAACACCTCCACCACTGGTGGGAAGGTGTGCAACACCTCCACCACTGGTAGGGAGGTGGGCAACACCTCCACCACTGGTGGGGAGGTGGGCAATACCTCCACCACTGGTAGGGAGGTGGGCAATACCTCCACCACTGGTAGGGAGGTGGGCAACACCTCCAGCACTGGTAGGGAGGTGGGCAACACCTCCACCACTGGTAGGGAGATGGGCAACACCTCCACCACTGGTAGGGAGGTGGGCAACACCTCCAGCACTGGTAGGGAGGTGGGCAACACCTCCAGCACTGGTAGGGAGGTGGGCAACACCTCCACCACTGGTAGGGAGGTGGGCAATACCTCCACCACTGGTAGGGAGGTGGGCAATACCTCCACCACTGGTAGGGAGGTGGGCAACACCTCCACCACTGGTGGAGAGGTGGGCAACACCTCCACCACTGGTAGGGAGGTGGGCAACACCTCCACCACTGGTAGGGAGGTGGGCAACACCTCCACCACTGATAGGGAGGTGGGCAACACCTCCAGCACTGGTAGGGAGGTGGGCAATACCTCCACCACTGGTAATGAGGTGGGCAAACCTCCAGCACTGGTAGGGAGGTGGGCAATACCTCCAGCACTGGTAGGGAGGTGGGCAACACCTCCAGCACTGGTAGGGAGGTGGGCAACACCTCCACCACTGGTAGGGAGGTGGGCAACACCTTCTACCACTGGTAGGGAGGTGGGCAACACCTCCACCACTGGTAGGGAGGTGGGCAACACCTCCAGCACTGGTAGGGAGGTGGGCAACACCTCCACCACTGGTAGGGAGGTGGGCAATACCTCCACCACTGGTAGGGAGGTGGGCAACACCTCCACCACTGGTGGGGAGGTGGGCAACACCTCCAGCACTGGTAGGGAGGTGGGCAACACCTCCACCACTGGTAGGGAGGTGGGCAACACCTCCAGCACTGGTAGGGAGGTGGGCAACACCTCCACCACTGGTAGGGAGGTGGGCAACACCTCCAGCACTGGTAGGGAGGTGGGCAACACCTCCAGCACTGGTAGGGAGGTGGGCAACACCTCCACCACTGGTAGGGAGGTGGGCAACACCTCCAGCACTGGTAGGGAGGTGGGCAACACCTCCAGCACTGGTAGGGAGGTGGGCAACACCTCCAGCACTGGTAGGGAGGTGGGCAACACCTCCACCACTGGTAGGGAGGTGGGCAACACCTCCAGCACTGGTAGGGAGGTGGGCAACACCTCCACCACTGGTAGGGAGGTGGGCAACACCTCCACCACTGGTAGGGAGGTGGGCAACACCTCCAGCACTGGTAGGGAGGTGGGCAACACCTCCACCACTGGTAGGGAGGTGGGCAACACCTCCAGCCACTGGTAGGGAGGTGGGCAACACCTCCACCACTGGTAGGGAGGTGGGCAACACCTCCACCACTGGTAGGGAGGTGGGCAACACCTCCACCACTGGTAGGGAGGTGGGCAACACCTCCACCACTGGTAGGGAGGTGGGCAACACCTCCACCACTGGTAGGGAGGTGGGCAACACCTCCACCACTGGTAGGGAGGTGGGCAACACCTCCACCACTGGTAGGGAGGTGGGCAACACCTCCACCACTGGTAGGGAGGTGGGCAACACCTCCACCACTGGTAGGGAGGTGGGCAACACCTCCACCACTGGTAGGGAGGTGGGCAACACCTCCACCACTGGTAGGGAGGTGGGCAACACCTCCACCACTGGTAGGGAGGTGGGCAACACCTCCACCACTGGTAGGGAGGTGGGCAACACCTCCACCACTGGTAGGGAGGTGGGCAACACCTCCACCACTGGTAGGGAGGTGGGCAACACCTCCACCACTGGTAGGGAGGTGGGCAACACCTCCACCACTGGTAGGGAGGTGGGCAACACCTCCACCACTGGTAGGGAGGTGGGCAATACCTCCACCACTGGTAGGGAGGTGGGCAATACCTCCACCACTGGTAGGGAGGTGGGCAATACCTCCACCACTGGTAGGGAGGTGGGCAACACCTCCACCACTGGTAGGGAGGTGGGCAACACCTCCACCACTGGTGGGGAGGTGGGCAACACCTCCAGCACTGGTAGGGAGGTGGGCAACACCTCCACCACTGGTAGGGTGGTGGGCAACACCTCCACCACTGGTAGGGAGGTGGGCAACACCTCCACCACTGGTAGGGAGGTGGGCAACACCTCCACCACTGGTGGGGAGGTGGGCAACACCTCCAGCACTGGTAGGGAGATGGGCAACACCTCCACCACTGGTAGGGAGGTGGGCAACACCTCCACCACTGGTAGGGAGGTGGGCAACACCTCCAGTAGATGTTAACTCGGAGGACTAGCGTGTGAGACCAGACACGAGGCAAAGTGAGGCAGCAGAAGACCACTTTCGAGTCCGGGGAAAGGGCAGATGAGGGTCGTACCGTCGGACTCAAAAGTGTTGTACCGTCGTGATTAAAGGGTCGGTCCGTCGTGCACATGGGTCGTCCCTTCAAGAAAGATGGAGCTCTGACGGCAGGGGATGCGGAGGTGATGTCACAAAGAACGGACGAACACACCACCGGCTGGGAAGGTCGGCACGCACGGGTACAGTTGCAACACGGACGAAACGATTCAGCCATGGCACGTTCTCTCTCTGGTGCCACGGACCAGCATTGCGCGAGAAGTTGTAGAGCGTGTGTGGTGGTGGTGGTGGTGGTAACAAGGTGTTGGTGGAAACGCGATTAACACTGAGGGAAGTCGGAGAGAACGCTTAAAGCGGCACGGAAGAAAGTGTGGAGTGGAATTGGCGCAATAGATGCGGTGAGAGTTAAGATGTTATTGGCAGTAGAGACGAACCTGAAGAAGGATGTTGAGAAACACAGTGTCTTTCGCAGGTTACATGATGGAAGGAGTGGGTGGAGGAAGGATCGATTCAACCAGCTAAAACACTGATTGTAATACCTGATTCCCGATCTCTCAGTGGGTGTGGGCAAAACAGCAGACTCCTTTGGGGAATAGATGATACCGGGAAAATAGAGACCAACATGACTGCAGATCATCATTAAGGTCGAGGATGAGGCGATCGCGAGATTGTCTTATTCGCTCACACACACACACACACACACACACACACACACACACACACACACACACACACACACACACACACACCGATTACCAGAAAGTCACATTGAGAGAACAGTAAGCGAAGAGAAGTATTTTTCCTCATCAATGACCGAAAAAAAAATATTAACTCGAGTTCATGGACGAGAGAAATGCTAAAGAATTTCTTTCGACCCAAGTTAAGAGTAAAAATCACTCGTTCATTCTCCTCTAATAGTGGACAGTGTTGTAGTGATGTTGGGTTCGAGCCTAGGGAGGGAGGATGGGTACGCTTGAGCATAATAGCCATCTCATTAAGGTAGGGATATCGTGAGGGGAGAGAGAGAGAGAGAGAGAGAGAGAGAGAGAGAGAGAGAGCGGGTGAGAGCCCAGTCTGTATTCACCCCACTGTAGAGAAATGGAAGGAGGACATAAAGCTGGATAAATACTCGTGTATGTTCTTAAAAGGTTTTGGGCGAAGGGAACAAAACTTAGTCCTTATTCATCCTGGGAACGTGAGCAAGACTCAGGGGAAGGAACCCCTTCAGGAGGACCTTCTGTAGCAGGAGACGACGAGGTCGCTCCTCCCTCCTGGGAATGTGAGGGGTCTACAGAACTGAGGGGTTGAGGGATGGTTCTTCGTCGTGGTTGAACCTGCGGGCTCAACCGGATTCGAGTCCCGGGCGCTGCAGCCGACCTAGGTGTTCATCCTGTCCTCTGGGCTGGTTCATTGAATGGGTACTTGGTGAGAAGTGAGGAAGTCCAAGCAAGAGCTGTTAACCAGGAAGGAACACACACACACACACACACACACACACACACACACACACACAGACACTGGCGCAACATTACAGTTTGTTACCACCCCTTCGCCCTTGAGCACGACGGTACGACCCTAGAGCACGACGGTACGACCCTTGAGAACGATGATACGACCCTTGAGCACGACGGTACGACCCTTGAGAACGATGATACGACCCTTGAGCACGACGGTACGACCCTTGAGCACGACGGTACGACCCTTGAGCACTACGGTACGACCCTTGAGCACGACGGTACGACCATTGAGCACGACGGTACGACCATTGAGCACGACGGTACGACCCTTCAGCACGACGTTCGACCCTAGAGCACGACGGTACGACCCTTGAGCACGACGGTACGACCCCTGGGGTAGGATGACGAGACATTGACGAGGACACGGCCGAGACGGAAGCCTCCTGCGGGTGAAGGTGTCTGCAGTTTCGAGGCAGGTTCACCATCCTTCAGCCCCAGCTCATCAGGAGAGTGTGTGTGTGTGGGTGTGTGTGTGTGTGTGTGTGTGTGTGTCTGTGTGTGTGTGTGTGTGTGTGCCCCCCCCCCCCCACACACACACACACACGAGATACTTGTAATTTTATGTATGCATTAGAACTGGGCTGTGTTCCTGCACGCCGGAGCTGAGAGAGAGAGAGAGAGAGAGAGAGAGAGAGAGAGAGAGAGAGAGAGAGAGAGAGAGAGAGAGAGAGAGAGAGAGAAGAGGGTGTTGAGCGGGGGGTGTGTGTGTGTGGGGTGGAGGAGGTGTTCGTGTTTGAGAGCATTTACGATTATTTTCGAGCCGTTTGAGCACATATGTCAAGATCGTCAAGGTGTGATCGTTGTCTGGCCTTCTGACCCGTGGACACTGAAGGATCAGACATACGGACGATTACCCGAACGCCGTCTGACTTCGCAGGTGTGATGGCCATGCGCATCACCCCTGTCTCTCTCTCTCTCTCTCTCTCTCTCTCTCTCTCTCTCTCTCTCTCTCTCTCTCTCTCTCTCTCTCTCGTTTTGCTGCCTGCTGCAGTTCTCTCGTCCGGTCCCTCCTCCCTCATTCCCTCCGTGATGGCATCCTTATTTCTCCTCCTCTGCGATGACATCTTCGACCCGCCTCAGAGCCACGGGTGTCCTGCACGCAAACCTCTCCACCGAAGAGGAATTTTTCTCCTCACCAGCCTCGGCAGAAAGTGTCGGATGGGTATCGACAGCTGGTCCTTGACGTGAGCGTTGCGAACCCCCGTACAACACAGCCACCAGCTGGGGTGAGGATGGTCGCTGGGATATACAGTAGATACAGTAGCTATCGTACTTACAGTTACAGTCAATACAGTAGCTATCGTACATACAGTTACAGTCGATGCGGTAGCTGTCGTACGTACAATTACAGTCGGTACAGTAGCTATCGTACATACAGGTACAGACGATGCAGTAGCTATCGCACGTACAGTTACAGTCGATACAGTAGCTATCGTACATATAGTTACAGTAGATACAGTAGCTATCGTACTTACAGTTACAGTCGATACAGTAGCTATCGTACATACAGTTACAGTCGATACAGTAGCTATCGTACTTACAGTTACAGTCGATACAGTAGCTATCGTACATACAGTTACAGTCGATGCGGTAGCTGTCGTACGTACAATTACAGTCGGTACAGTAGCTATCGTACATACAGGTACAGACGATGCAGTAGCTATCGCACGTACAGTTACAGTCGATACAGTAGCTATCGTACATACAGTTACAGTCGATACAGTAGCTATCATACATATAGTTACAGTCGATACAGTAGTTATCGTACATAGTTACAGTCGATACAGTAGCTATCGTACATACAGTTACAGTCGATAAAGTAGCTATCGTACATACAGTTACAGTCGATAAAGTAGCTATCGTACATGCAGTTACAGTCGATACGGTAGCTATCGTACATACAGTTACAGTTGATACAGTATCTGCAGTAGGTACATTGGCTACATGTATCCAGTACATTAACTACAGTAGACACGGTGGCTGAGATAGACATACTGTGGTGAAGAGGAATTATTTTGATCCGACTGAATCGTTTTTAAAATATGGCTGCATTCATCATGATGTTTCTCTCTCTCTCTCTCTCTCTCTCTCTCTCTCTCTCTCTCTCTCTCTCTCTCTCTCTCTCTCTCTCCGTCTTGTACACGTAACATGTGGCTCCTCCTTCTCCCGTGGCCAGCCACTTGGCGAAATCAAGCTCGCAAGTTGTCGTCAGAAACTAAATTGTCTCTTATTATTTTTCCTGAAGATATTTCTCTCGCTCGACAAACTGTTGTCCAAGTGACCCCTTACGATGTCTCCAGGAAAGTTGTCCTTGTACCCCGGGGGTTTCCAGGGGGGAAAGGGCTGGAGGCCTTAGATTCGTCCACCTTGGAAGAAGAAAAAGAGTGAAGGGGTTGACCTTATCCCATCCTCTGAGTCAGTTTGAAGACGTCGAGAGCTGTGTGTCGACAGATGCATGGGTAAAACAACCAGAGGCCACACCCAGGAAATTGAGGAGGAAGAAACTCGTATCAAAAGATAGGAAGTGTAAGATTACTGGATGAAGAACGTGAATGATGGGCGCATCTTGAATGTGGACGACTCGCCAAGATTCAGACGTATGATAACATAGGATGTTGAGGAAGAGGTGGAGCACCCACCCACCGCCCCACGAGTGTAGAACTCCCTCCCTCTCTATACAGTGCAAATAGCTCATGAGATGTAGGTAATGACACGCAATTACAGATGAGGCAAAGCAGTGATTAAAACAAAAGACATCAGGGAGATTTTTTTGTTTCCTTAAGAATTAGAAATTATTTGCGATGTACCATCATGTGAAATCACAAAGTATCTGCTTGTTATGATCCGTGAAACACAAGGTTAGGTTAGGTTAGGTTTGGTTAGGTTAGGTTAGGTTAGGTTAGGTTTGGTTAGGTTAGGTTAGGTTTGGTTAGGTTAGGGTAGGTTAGGTTTGGTTAGGTTTGGTTAGGTTTGGTTAGGTTAGGTTTGGTTAGGTTAGGTTTGGTTAGGTTAGGGTAGGTTAGGTTAGGTTTGGTTAGGTTTGGTTAGGTTTGGTTAGGTTAGGTTTGGTTAGGTTAGGTTTGGTTAGGTTAGGTTAGGTTAAGTTAGGTTAGGTTAGGTTTGGTTAGGTTAGGTTTGGTTTGGTTAGGTTAGGTTTGGTTAGGTTAGGTTAGGTTAGGTTAGGTTAGGTTTGGTTTGGTTAGGTTAGGTTTGGTTAGGTTAGGTTAGGTTAGGTTTGGTTAGGTTTGGTTAGGTTAGGTTTGGTTAGGTTAGGTTAGGTTTGGTTAGGTTAGGTTTGGTTAGGTTAGGTTAGGTTTGGTTAGGTTAGGTAGTGCTGTAACATCAGTACATCTCGGGGTCATAAATAGATACAAACATTTTGAAACTTTACATCGTTGGTTGTACGTTGGTGAAATGCGATTGATTTTAGTTCTTGAAATACGTGAAATGTTTTATGGTTGTGATGTACTCGTGTGATATGTAGGTGTAATACATCTTTGTCCTTCATTCTTCACTCTATACATTGTTACCTGGTGAAGGGCTGGTCACAGCAAGGAGGTGAATGACTTCTGTTTCACATTTGACTTAGTTATATGTATGTATATGATGATAATATTTTACCTCTGATTTATAAGTATATCTCATATTATGATTAAGTAATACTAGAGCAGAATGAGTAGCGGTATGTTCAGTATTGATATATCGCAGTCAAGGCGAGAGTATATCGCAGCCAAGGTGAGAGTATATCGCAGTCAAATTGAATTTACATAAGGATTATGCGAACAATTGAATTAATGTCATTCATATCACGTATGCCAGACATTTAGGTACGCTGGTGTACAAGCTACACACACTGGTTCAAACTCCAGACCATCCTACCCAAAACTAGAATCGTCTTAAATGTAGACTCTCTGCGTTCAGTCCCCTTTTAAATGTACTTCATTTTGACGTTGCTCTGTATTTGCAGGTACGTTCGTGCGTCCAGTTGGCTTCCTATCACTTGGGTAAGCCAAGCCAGCCAGCCAGCCAGCTCACCCTCCTCCCAGCGACCACAGTGTGTAGCGAAGCGACATCCTGGCCACTGCGCATTCGCCCTCAGAATGAGGTAATGACATTTCGGGAGGGAGGGGGCCTCTATATCGCGAGTTTCACTTTCGTTAATGCGGTGTTTGTCATATCTGAAAAGAAGCGGCCTTTGTGCGAACGAAGGGAGAGGAGTGTATTATGCGAGCCAAGAAGAAGGAGGAGGAGTGGAGTGGAGTTAGGGGAGGAGTGCGCTAGCAGCAGAGAAGCCTAATGTTGTAGCTAGGGGTTGTGTGTGTGTGGGAGCGAGCGGTTGTATGGTCAGCGAAGACGGGAGGCGCGCCTGTGTGGCTACTGCCATTACCATAGAAGGGAAGGCAGGATTGGATGTGGGGGGGTGTGTGTGGGTGGGACTCGAGGGCGTTGCTCTTCTCTCTCTCTCTCTCTCTCTCTCTCTCTCTCTCTCTCTCTCTCTCTCTCTCTCTCTCTAGATGATATTGGTGTAAGGTCGTGTATCAGTCAGGTTGCTCCCTCCAGTGTTTGGTAGATTTGATAGATATGTGTATCATGGGAATCTACCTTCGTTGCCCCAGTGGATGGGTTTAGTACCGTCCCTATAACGTGTAAGTGTTCTACTCGGTCAGGTGGTTGGTTAGTTTTTTTTGTTCGTGGTTCCCACGGACACCGTGTTCGAGCCCCGGACAGGGCAGCCAACCCCGTTGTTTAGCCTTCCTTTATAAGATAAGATAAGATAAGGTGTCTTTGTTGTCAAAGTGACTACATGATAAAGAATGAAATTCTTTATGACTCGAAGTTTAACTCAAGATTATGAAGTATAAGAATTATGTAATAAGAATTATAGAATATCACATAAAACTACCATATATATATATATATATATATATATATATATATATATATATATATATATATATATATATATATATATATATATATTACCCTAGGGATAGGGGAGAAAGAATACTTCCCACGTATTCCCTGCGTGTCGTAGAAGGCAACTAAAACGGGAGGGAGCGGGGGGGGCTGGAAATCCTCCCCTTTCGTTTTTGATTATCCAAAAGAAGGAACAGAGAAGGGGGCCAAGTCAGGATATTCCCTCAAAGGCTCAGGTCCTCTGTTCTTAACCCTATCTCGCTAACGCGGGAAATGTCGAATAGTATAAAAGAATATATGTATATGTATATATTCCTATGAGTCCTATATATATTATGTATATTATATATCGTTTTGGGTTCATATAAAGAATATAGAAATCTCTGTGCTTTGTGAAAAGCTAAGATTACCCATAATGATAGACAAACAGACTTATGAGCTCCCTCACTTTATCCAGGATTATTTTTGAAAGGTAATTATCTTCATCCCAGGTTTAGTGACGATGCTAAATACAGTCAAAAAAACAGTGGGTAGTGAGTTAGCTGGTTCCTAGTGACGGAGGCTCTAGAACTAGGAAGGTATTCTAGATACCTAGACGTTGTATATGGCATGGTCTCGAGACTCGGTGGAACAATTTTCTTCCATTGATTTTTTTTCCCCCTTTTTTTTTTTTTTTTTTTTTTTGATATACCGGGGAAAAGAAAATGTTATGCGGTCACCGACGGCGCCATTCATATTCTCCCTGATGGGCTAATTTGCATCTTAATTGTAACGGCGTCATGACCGCTGTTGACTCGGTCCTTTCTTATTAGTAAATCCCCCCCCCCTCCCCCGTTTTCAGAGTATAGCGTTCATTTTGAATGTTAATGTAGATATTCACACACTCTTTCCTCTCCTCTCCATATATCTATCTATCTATCTATCTATATATATTTTTTTTTTTTTTTTTTTTTTTTTTTGCTTTGTCGCTGTCTCCCGCGTTAGCGAGGTAGCGCAAGGAAACAGACGAAAGAATGGCCCAACCCACCGACATACACATGCATATACATACACGTCCACACACGCAAAATATACATACTTATACATGTCAGCGTATACATATATATATACACACACAGACATATACATATATACACATGTACATAATTCATAGTGTCTGCCTTTATTCATTCCCATCGCCACCTCGCCACACATGAAATAACAACCCCCTCCCCCCTCATGTGTGCGAGGTAGCGCTAGGAAAAGACAACAAAGGCCACATTCGTTCACACAGTCTCTAGCTGTCATATATATATATATATATATATATATATATATATATATATATATATATATATATATATATATATATATATATATAATTAGCAGTTATCACAAGCCAATGATAGCCTAGATCAGGTCTTCATTAACCACGCAAGAAGATAATGAGGTCATTTAGTCCTGGTGCTCAGGCAGTTCGCACCTCATCACGGTAAATAAACTGATACAGTAAAGCAAGTTACTCGGTTCGCACGTCCAATGTTTCGCTTGACACCAGCAGCTGTCACCAGCAACCCTCCTCACTCGCTGATGTTACGTACTCCTGTCACATTTGACTGGCATTTCTCATTTAATCCAGTTTTACATCATATATATATATGTAGATATATAGATAGATTAGATAGATAGACAGATGGCGGGGTGGCGACGGAATGGATGAAGGCAGCAAGGATGGATATGTACATGTGTATATATGTATATGTCTGTGTATTTATGTGTGTGTGTGTGGGTGTTCATACATGTGCATGTGGGTGGGTTGGGCCATTCTTACGTCTGTTTCCTTGCGCTACCTCGCTAACGCGGGAGACGGCAGTTAAGTATAATAAAAAGAAAAAAAAATAGATAGGTATAGGTAGATAGCTAGATATATGGAGAGACAGATAGGTAGGTAGATAGATAGATAGATAGATAGACAGATAGATAAATTAACCCATTAAATACCTGGGGTCAGAGTTCACCATTAGACCGCCAGCTGGCGCCTGCCTGACCAAGTGTCGCCTTAACGTTTATCTTAAAAAACCCTCACAGTGGCAACCCTAGTTTCCTGGGCACTTCCAGAAGACTTTCCGTCATCACAGAACTAATGCTTTTCCATCTTTTTCTCTCGAGAATTAAAATGTGAATGTAAATCAGTCTTAGGTGGACGATTGATTTGTCTCCCTGCGAATTCTAAGGTTTCACCTTCCTTCCTCACACGAGGGGAGGTTTGGGTCAATTATCAGCCTCAGACGAAGGGAAAATTTTCATGGCGAGGTAGCTGTAATGTGGTCTTGAGTCACTCCATCAGTCCTCCGTCACCATACCTCGAGCATCGCCAGGAGGAGGGAGGGAGGATGAGGCGAAGGGGGTCGTCCATCTTCCATCTCCTGTAGGAGGGAGGATGAGGCGAAGGGGTCGTCCACCTCCCTTCTCCTGTAGGAGGGAAGAGGAGGCGAGGGGGGTCGTCCATCTTCCATCTCCTGTAGGAGGGAAGAGGAGGCGAGGGGGTCGTCCATCTTCCATATCCTGTAGGAGGGAGGATGAGGCAAGGGGTGTCGTCCACCTCCCTTCTCCTGTAGGAGGGTAGAGGAGGCTGGCGAGAGGAGGGGGGCGTGTGTGTGTGTGTCCAAACTCCACTGAGGGAGCCAAATATAGTAAAATCCTCTCTCGAATATGTTGGTGCAGGTGTTTGGCCGATATCATCTCACACACACACACACACGCACCCACACACCCCACGGGTGCTACAGCGCACAAAGGATTATCGGGTTTTCTCCCGACGGCGCGCGAAATCGAACATTTGCGAGAGATATTAAAAGAGTGCAATACGGGGGGGTGAGGCTACCTACATACTCACCTCCCTCCCTCCCTCCGTTAATCGCTCGCTCTGCTACACCAGAGGACGTTGCATTATGTGGTCTGCGCCAGGCTGGAGGAGCTGTTGGTCGTATGGCCAACAGGCAAAGGGAGGCGAGAAAAAGTTATCTTTGAGATTGAATGGGAGGAAGTAAACATAAACGTGTCTTAGATACGAGATGATATTAAGAACAAGAACTTGGGCTCAACTTGTGATATACATGACTGCTTAACTCATTAAGCACGATGGTACGACCCCTTGAGCACGACGGTACGATTATTAAGCACGACTGTATGATTTTGAGCACGACGTTACGACCCTTGAGCACGACGGTACGATTATTAAGCACGACTGTTATGATCTTGAGCACGACGGTACGATCCTTGAGCACGACGGTATAACCCTTGAGCACGACGGTACGACCCTTGAGCACGACGGTATGACCCTTGAGCACGACGGTATGACCCTTGAGCACGACGGTATGACCCTTGAGCACGACGGTATAACCCTTGAGCACGACGGTACGACCCTTGAGCACGACGGTATGACCCTTGAGCACGACGGTATGACCCTTGAGCACGACGGTATGACCCTTGAGCACGACGGTACGACCCTTGAGCACGATGGTATGACCCTTGAGCAAGAAGGTACAATGCCTTTGATCTGACGTAAGGGGTCAGGTCAAGGGCAGGCATGACAATATAAGGTACTGCGGGCGTGTTCAAGGGGTTTAAGATTCAAATGATGATACAACGTTTACCCTCAACTCTCCAAACAGCTGCTGGATTATCCGGTATCCATCCCCCCCCCCCCTCCACACACACACACACACACACACACACACACACACACACGCACACACACACACAAGAAATGTAATAAAAGGGAAACTCTGCTTATATATATATATATATATATATATATATATATATATATATATATATATATATATATATATATATATGTATATATATGTGTGTGTGTGTGTGTGTGTGTGTGTGTGTGTGTGTGTAGATAAATGGATGATTTAGTTTTATGTTTTTGTTCTGAATTTTGGACATATTTCACTAATTCCTTTTCAAATATTAGCTTCATCAATGCCTTTTGAAGTTTGCTCTGTATATATTTGGGAGGAAAGTTTTGCCGTAATGGTTACACGATCCGCTCCCATTAAATTGGGAATGGAGTGATGTTATAATAGATAGAATTGGCAGTTGTATAGAAAATCACCCATCGTGCTTGTACGATGCGTGACGTCACTCACCATTTGAGTGAAGTGAGGACAGGTGAAATCAAAGAGTCGTATTGTACAAGTCCAGGCTGGGGAAACTCTTAACAGCTTTCATTCCATCCTTCCTCTCTCGTTCTCTGTCCCTCACTTCTCCGTGTTCCCTCCACTTCTGACACGTATACCCACTTAATCGGCATCCCCTCACTCGCCCTTTCCAAAGTGTCCAAACCATTTTAGTACACTGTGATCAGACCTGCTGTTCGTACTACCACTCCTCTCTCTCTTACTCTTGTCATTTTCTTACCTCGAGCAATCCTCCTCACATCATATATTCTTAACTCAAGTAATCCTCCTCACATCATATATTCTTACCTCGAGCAATCTTCCTCACATCATATATTGTCTTCAAATATTTCATTTCTAGCACATCTCCCGTCCTCCGTACTGGTTTTTTTTTTTTCCTAGTGGTCTTGCCTCACGTCCATACAACACCGATGGGACTATCATACTTTGTAACATGTATTTCTCTGCCTTCACACAGTGACCTCTCTTTCCACCCACACTTCACTGCACCCAGGACCTTATTTTAGCTCCCTCAGCCCACCCAATAGCTTACTTTAGCTCCCATTGTTCCGTCAGCTGCCATATTCACTCCCACGTATCTAAAACTCTCCACTTTCTTCAGGTCCTTTCCATTCGAACTCACACTTCAGCCAACAACCTGCCTCTCTACCTTGCTAAACTTAATGATTTTACCGCCATTCACGTTCAGTCTCTACTTTCTCCTCACATTTACTTCCGCAAACTCAGGCACCACCTTCTACGTTTTCTCACCTGAGTCTGCCACCAGAGCTGTGTCATCAGCAGACAGCAGCTGATTCGCCTCTCAGGCTCCCCTACCCCTACCAGACTTGCAGAACGGTCCTCTCCCAAAGACCTCTCTCACCATCCCTTCAATAAACAGATTAAACAGCCATGATGACATCACAGACCCCTGTCTTAGACCCACCTTCATCGGGAAACACTGGCATTTTTTTTTTTTTTTTCTCTCGAACAAACGCCTTGCTCTTTTGACAAAAACTCCTCATTTCTTTTAGTAACTTTTCTCTCTCAAAACCTCTCTGTCAGTTTATCATACACTTTCTACAGATCCATAAATGCCATATACTCTCTCTCTATTTATCACACAGATTCTTGAAAGACAACACTTGATCCACACATTCTGTACCACTCCTGAAGTCACATTGATGCAATGTACTTGCCACCACCCTCTCTAGTAACACTCTGCCATACATCTTGCTAGGTATACTCAACAAAATTATACTTCTGTGATTCGGACATTCACTTTTGTACACCCTTGCCATTATACATTGGCACTATATCGGCATTTCTTCAATCCTCATGCAGCTCACCATGATCCATACATCGTTGAAGGTGCTAACTAACCAGTCAACAACAATGTCAACCCCTTTTCTTGGGAAGTTCAACTTCAGTCCTATCCATTCCAGCCACTTGCCACACTTCATCTTACGCTAGGCATGCACCACCGCTTCTCTTTTCACTAAACCACTTGGTATGATGTCTCTCGCTTGGCAAACCTCAACATTCCAATCACCCCACATAAGCCGTCTTATCATGCAACACATTCATTAGTCCATCAGAATAACCAACTCCATTTTCCACAAAATTTCTTCTTTGCCTGTTACCCTTTCCACACCTGCTCCCTTCGCTGATGCTCCCATTTGTTCTCTTGCTCTCTTCCCACTGGTCACCACCTTCCATAACTTTTCCACATTCTCCGTGATGTTTGTCGATACTTTCCTGCTCCAACTTTTGCCGTCTTTTTATGCCCCAGCACCTCCTGCTGCATTCCTCTTATGCATCTCCCAATCATTCGCGCTCCTTCCCTGCAGTGACTTAACGATCATGCACGTCTATTTTCTCTCTCTCACACAAACGACTTTACATTGTCATCTCACCACTCACTACCCTTTCTT
>NC_092225.1:51914478-51944478 GCF_036320965.1 Panulirus ornatus
AGATGGGGGAGTAGATAAGAGAGAGATTTCTTATCAGCCCTGTGTATAGGGCAGGAGATGGGGGAGTAGATAAGAGAGAGGTTTCTTGTCAGACCTGTGTATAGGGCAAGAGATGGGGGAGTAGATAAGAGAGAGATTTCTTATCAGGCGTGTATATAGGGCAAGAGATGGGGGAGTAGATAAGAGAGAGATTTCTTATCAGACGTGTGTATAGGGCAAGAGATGGGGGAGTAGATAAGAGAGAGATTTCTTATCAGACCTGTGTATAGGGCAAGAGATGGGGGAGTAGATAAGAGAGATTTCTTATCAGACCTGTGTATAGGGCAAGAGATGGGGGAGTAGATAAGAGAGAGATTTCTTATCAGACCTGTGTATAGGGCAAGAGATGGGGGAGTAGATAAGAGAGAGGAGATTTCTTATCAGCCCTGTGTATAGGGCAAGAGATGGGGGAGTAGATAAGAGAGAGATTTCTTATCAGACCTGTGTATAGGGCAAGAGATGGGGGAGTAGATAAGAGAGAGATTTCTTATCAGACCTGTGTATAGGGCAAGAGATGGGGGAGTAGATAAGAGAGAGATTTCTTATCAGACCTGTGTATAGGGCAAGAGATGGGGGAGTAGATAAGAGAGAGATTTCTTATCAGACCTGTGTATAGGGCAAGAGATGGGGGAGTAGATAAGAGAGAGATTTCTTATCAGACCTGTGTATAGGGCAAGAGATGGGGGAGTAGATAAGAGAGAGATTTCTTATCAGACCTGTGTATAGGGCAAGAGATGGGGGAGTAGATAAGAGAGAGATTTCTTATCAGACCTGTGTATAGGGCAAGAGATGGGGGAGTAGATAAGAGAGAGATTTCTTATCAGACCTGTGTATAGGGCAGGAGATGGGGGAGTAGATAAGAGAGAGAGATTTCTTATCAGACCTGTGTATAGGGCAAGAGATGGGGGAGTAGATAAGAGAGAGATTTCTTATCAGCCCTGTGTATAGGGCAAGAGATGGGGGAGTAGATAAGAGAGAGATTTCTTATCAGACCTGTGTATAGGGCAAGAGATGGGGGAGTAGATAAGAGAGAGATTTCTTATCAGACCTGTGTATAGGGCAGGAGATGGGGGAGTAGATAAGAGAGAGAGATTTCTTATCAGACCTGTGTATAGGGCAAGAGATGGGGGAGTAGATAAGAGAGAGATTTCTTATCAGCCCTGTGTATAGGGCAAGAGATGGGGGAGTAGATAAGAGAGAGATTTCTTATCAGCCCTGTGTATAGGGCAAGAGATGGGGGAGTAGATAAGAGAGAGATTTCTTATCAGACCTGTGTGTGATGAGTGACGTTTTGCCCTGATAAGAGATGCGTCACATGGTTCAGGGAAAGGTACGTAACAGGTCTGAGTAGGATAAGAGATACTGCCTTGGCTTTTGTATGATAACAGGTACCCCATAGGCCTATGTATGATAACGTACGTCACAGGCCTATGTTTGATAGCATACGTCACAGTCCTATGTATGATAACATACGTCACAGACCTGTTTATGATAACGTCAGTCACAGGTCTATGTATGATAACGTACGTCACAGACCTGTGTATGATAACATACGTCACGGACCTATGTATGATAACATACGTCACAGACCTATGTATGATAGCATACGTCACAGGCCTGTGTATGATAACATACGTCACAGACCTATGTATGATAACATACGTCACAGACCTGTGTATGATAACATACGTCACAGGCCTTTGTACGATAACTTACGTCACGGACCTGTGTATGATAACATACGTCACAGGCCTTTGTACGATAACTTACGTCACGGACCTGTGTATGATAACATACGTCACAGGCCTTTGTACGATAACTTACGTCACGGACCTGTGTATGATAAGATACGTCACAGGCCTTTGTACGATAACTTACGTCACGGACCTGTGTATGATAACATACGTCACAGGCCTTTGTACGATAACTTACGTCACGGACCTGTGTATGATAACATACGTCACAGGCCTTTGTACGATAACTTACGTCACGGACCTGTGTATGATAACATACGTCACAGGCCTTTGTACGATAACTTACGTCACGGACCTGTGTATGATAACATACGTCACAGGCCTTTGTACGATAACTTACGTCACGGACCTGTGTATGATAACATACGTCACAGGCCTTTGTACGATAACTTACGTCACGGACCTGTGTATGATAACATACGTCACAGGCCTTTGTACGATAACTTACGTCACGGACCTGTGTATGATAACATACGTCACAGGCCTTTGTACGATAACTTACGTCACGGACCTGTGTATGATAACATACGTCACAGGCCTTTGTACGATAACTTACGTCACGGACCTGTGTATGATAACATACGTCACAGGCCTTTGTACGATAACTTACGTCACGGACCTGTGTATGATAACATACGTCACAGGCCTTTGTACGATAACTTACGTCACGGACCTGTGTATGATAACATACGTCACAGGCCTTTGTACGATAACTTACGTCACGGACCTGTGTATGATAACATACGTCACAGGCCTTTGTACGATAACTTACGTCACGGACCTGTGTATGATAACATACGTCACAGGCCTTTGTACGATAACTTACGTCACGGACCTGTGTATGATAACATACGTCACAGGCCTTTGTACGATAACTTACGTCACGGACCTGTGTATGATAACATACGTCACAGGCCTTTGTACGATAACTTACGTCACGGACCTGTGTATGATAACATACGTCACAGGCCTTTGTACGATAACTTACGTCACGGACCTGTGTATGATAACATACGTCACAGGCCTTTGTACGATAACTTACGTCACGGACCTGTGTATGATAACATACGTCACAGGCCTTTGTACGATAACTTACGTCACGGACCTGTGTATGATAACATACGTCACAGGCCTTTGTACGATAACTTACGTCACGGACCTGTGTATGATAACATACGTCACAGGCCTTTGTACGATAACTTACGTCACGGACCTGTGTATGATAACATACGTCACAGGCCTTTGTACGATAACTTACGTCACGGACCTGTGTATGATAACATACGTCACAGGCCTTTGTACGATAACTTACGTCACGGACCTGTGTATGATAACATACGTCACAGGCCTTTGTACGATAACTTACGTCACGGACCTGTGTATGATAACATACGTCACAGGCCTTTGTACGATAACTTACGTCACGGACCTGTGTATGATAACATACGTCACAGGCCTTTGTACGATAACTTACGTCACGGACCTGTGTATGATAACATACGTCACAGGCCTTTGTACGATAACTTACGTCACGGACCTGTGTATGATAACATACGTCACAGGCCTTTGTACGATAACTTACGTCACGGACCTGTGTATGATAACATACGTCACAGGCCTTTGTACGATAACTTACGTCACGGACCTGTGTATGATAACATACGTCACAGGCCTTTGTACGATAACTTACGTCACGGACCTGTGTATGATAACATACGTCACAGGCCTTTGTACGATAACTTACGTCACGGACCTGTGTATGATAACATACGTCACAGGCCTTTGTACGATAACTTACGTCACGGACCTGTGTATGATAACATACGTCACAGGCCTTTGTACGATAACTTACGTCACGGACCTGTGTATGATAACATACGTCACAGGCCTTTGTACGATAACTTACGTCACGGACCTGTGTATGATAACATACGTCACAGGCCTTTGTACGATAACTTACGTCACGGACCTGTGTATGATAACATACGTCACAGGCCTTTGTACGATAACTTACGTCACGGACCTGTGTATGATAACATACGTCACAGGCCTTTGTACGATAACTTACGTCACGGACCTGTGTATGATAACATACGTCACAGGCCTTTGTACGATAACTTACGTCACGGACCTGTGTATGATAACATACGTCACAGGCCTTTGTACGATAACTTACGTCACGGACCTGTGTATGATAACATACGTCACAGGCCTTTGTACGATAACTTACGTCACGGACCTGTGTATGATAACATACGTCACAGGCCTTTGTACGATAACTTACGTCACGGACCTGTGTATGATAACATACGTCACAGGCCTTTGTACGATAACTTACGTCACGGACCTGTGTATGATAACATACGTCACAGGCCTTTGTACGATAACTTACGTCACGGACCTGTGTATGATAACATACGTCACAGGCCTTTGTACGATAACTTACGTCACGGACCTGTGTATGATAACATACGTCACAGGCCTTTGTACGATAACTTACGTCACGGACCTGTGTATGATAACATACGTCACAGGCCTTTGTACGATAACTTACGTCACGGACCTGTGTATGATAACATACGTCACAGGCCTTTGTACGATAACTTACGTCACGGACCTGTGTATGATAACATACGTCACAGGCCTTTGTACGATAACTTACGTCACGGACCTGTGTATGATAACATACGTCACAGGCCTTTGTACGATAACTTACGTCACGGACCTGTGTATGATAACATACGTCACAGGCCTTTGTACGATAACTTACGTCACGGACCTGTGTATGATAACATACGTCACAGGCCTTTGTACGATAACTTACGTCACGGACCTGTGTATGATAACATACGTCACAGGCCTTTGTACGATAACTTACGTCACGGACCTGTGTATGATAACATACGTCACAGGCCTTTGTACGATAACTTACGTCACGGACCTGTGTATGATAACATACGTCACAGGCCTTTGTACGATAACTTACGTCACGGACCTGTGTATGATAACATACGTCACAGGCCTTTGTACGATAACTTACGTCACGGACCTGTGTATGATAACATACGTCACAGGCCTTTGTACGATAACTTACGTCACGGACCTGTGTATGATAACATACGTCACAGGCCTTTGTACGATAACTTACGTCACGGACCTGTGTATGATAACATACGTCACAGGCCTTTGTACGATAACTTACGTCACGGACCTGTGTATGATAACATACGTCACAGGCCTTTGTACGATAACTTACGTCACGGACCTGTGTATGATAACATACGTCACAGGCCTTTGTACGATAACTTACGTCACGGACCTGTGTATGATAACATACGTCACAGGCCTTTGTACGATAACTTACGTCACGGACCTGTGTATGATAACATACGTCACAGGCCTTTGTACGATAACTTACGTCACGGACCTGTGTATGATAACATACGTCACAGGCCTTTGTACGATAACTTACGTCACGGACCTGTGTATGATAACATACGTCACAGGCCTTTGTACGATAACTTACGTCACGGACCTGTGTATGATAACATACGTCACAGGCCTTTGTACGATAACTTACGTCACGGACCTGTGTATGATAACATACGTCACAGGCCTTTGTACGATAACTTACGTCACGGACCTGTGTATGATAACATACGTCACAGGCCTTTGTACGATAACTTACGTCACGGACCTGTGTATGATAACATACGTCACAGGCCTTTGTACGATAACTTACGTCACGGACCTGTGTATGATAACATACGTCACAGGCCTTTGTACGATAACTTACGTCACGGACCTGTGTATGATAACATACGTCACAGGCCTTTGTACGATAACTTACGTCACGGACCTGTGTATGATAACATACGTCACAGGCCTTTGTACGATAACTTACGTCACGGACCTGTGTATGATAACATACGTCACAGGCCTTTGTACGATAACTTACGTCACGGACCTGTGTATGATAACATACGTCACAGGCCTTTGTACGATAACTTACGTCACGGACCTGTGTATGATAACATACGTCACAGGCCTTTGTACGATAACTTACGTCACGGACCTGTGTATGATAACATACGTCACAGGCCTTTGTACGATAACTTACGTCACGGACCTGTGTATGATAACATACGTCACAGGCCTTTGTACGATAACTTACGTCACGGACCTGTGTATGATAACATACGTCACAGGCCTTTGTACGATAACTTACGTCACGGACCTGTGTATGATAACATACGTCACAGGCCTTTGTACGATAACTTACGTCACGGACCTGTGTATGATAACATACGTCACAGGCCTTTGTA
This sequence comes from Panulirus ornatus, assembly GCF_036320965.1. Taxonomy (NCBI): domain Eukaryota; kingdom Metazoa; phylum Arthropoda; class Malacostraca; order Decapoda; family Palinuridae; genus Panulirus; species Panulirus ornatus. Next base: position 51,920,597 of record NC_092225.1, read on the forward strand.
CGATAACTTACGTCACGGACCTGTGTATGATAACATACGTCACAGGCCTTTGTACGATAACTTACGTCACGGACCTGTGTATGATAACATACGTCACAGGCCTTTGTACGATAACTTACGTCACGGACCTGTGTATGATAACATACGTCACAGGCCTTTGTACGATAACTTACGTCACGGACCTGTGTATGATAACATACGTCACAGGCCTTTGTACGATAACTTACGTCACGGACCTGTGTATGATAACATACGTCACAGGCCTTTGTACGATAACTTACGTCACGGACCTGTGTATGATAACATACGTCACAGGCCTTTGTACGATAACTTACGTCACGGACCTGTGTATGATAACATACGTCACAGGCCTTTGTACGATAACTTACGTCACGGACCTGTGTATGATAACATACGTCACAGGCCTTTGTACGATAACTTACGTCACGGACCTGTGTATGATAACATACGTCACAGGCCTTTGTACGATAACTTACGTCACGGACCTGTGTATGATAACATACGTCACAGGCCTTTGTACGATAACTTACGTCACGGACCTGTGTATGATAACATACGTCACAGGCCTTTGTACGATAACTTACGTCACGGACCTGTGTATGATAACATACGTCACAGGCCTTTGTACGATAACTTACGTCACGGACCTGTGTATGATAACATACGTCACAGGCCTTTGTACGATAACTTACGTCACGGACCTGTGTATGATAACATACGTCACAGGCCTTTGTACGATAACTTACGTCACGGACCTGTGTATGATAACATACGTCACAGGCCTTTGTACGATAACTTACGTCACGGACCTGTGTATGATAACATACGTCACAGGCCTTTGTACGATAACTTACGTCACGGACCTGTGTATGATAACATACGTCACAGGCCTTTGTACGATAACTTACGTCACGGACCTGTGTATGATAACATACGTCACAGGCCTTTGTACGATAACTTACGTCACGGACCTGTGTATGATAACATACGTCACAGGCCTTTGTACGATAACTTACGTCACGGACCTGTGTATGATAACATACGTCACAGGCCTTTGTACGATAACTTACGTCACGGACCTGTGTATGATAACATACGTCACAGGCCTTTGTACGATAACTTACGTCACGGACCTGTGTATGATAACATACGTCACAGGCCTTTGTACGATAACTTACGTCACGGACCTGTGTATGATAACATACGTCACAGGCCTTTAAAGTAAATGTCCCTTTGACGACATGCAAGGTGTTCCCGGTGTTTCCCCAACTTCTGGAAGCGACACTGGAAGCCTCCAGGTGTGAACTGTTCCAGTCCTACTTTACCATGTCTGTGGATGGCTGGAATGTGGTCAGATCTTCTGCCTCTCAGGTTAGGTTTGATTTCTGGGGACTTGAGTCAGTCCCATGGGACGAGTTCTGGTCAGTACGGAGGGTGGGGTATAACAGGTCAGGTCACTACTGAGTGTGGTATAACAGGTCAGGTCAGTACTGAGTGTGGTATAACAGGTTAGGTCAGTACTGAGTGTGGTATAACAGGTCAGGTCAATACGGAGGGTGTGGTATAACAGGTCAGGTCAATACTGAGTGTGGTATAACAGGTCAGGTCAGTACTGAGTGTGATATAACAGGTCAGTACGGAGGGTGTTGTATAACAGGTCAGGTCAATACGGAGGGTGTGGTATAACAGGTCAGGTCAGTACTGAGTGTGGTATAACAGGTCAGGTCAGTGCGGAGGGTGTGGTATAACAGGTCAGGTCAGTACATGTTGATCGCCTCTTCTTCACTACCCTGAGTGTTTGGCTACAACTGTAGGATCGTAACATCACCATTCCCACCTGATGACTTGGATCCAGGGATTGTCATCACCTAATGGACCTCTGGAACAGCCACCAATGGACCTCTGGAACAGTTAGCTACCTATGGACCTCTGGAACAGCCACCTATGACCCTCTGGAACAGCCACCTATGACCCTCTGGAACAGCCACCTATGGACCCCTGGAGCAGCTAGCGAGGCAGCGAAAGGGCAAATGCTCTCTTGTCTGGGAGATCCTCAACTCCCAAGGATCAAATACGAGACGACCCTCAACTTGAAGCTTCGAACTTCTGCCGAGCTGCTTCGAGACCGGACAGGCAGAAGGAACAATGCTCTTCTCCAAAACAAATTCATCTCATAAAACTCTCTTTTTCGCCCCCCTTGTACTGGACGTCGTCGATCTATTTCGTCGCCACTGTCTATTACCCCAAGCTGTCAGCCAGCCATACTGCGTGGCTCCTGTCATTTAGGATAAACGCCAAGCCCTTGCCGGAGGCTTAAGTCTAGGGCAGTTCTCCCTCTCCCTCACACAGCCTGCCCCAGGCCTCTCAGTAGAGAGGAGGCGACCAGACTGATGTGAGATCAGGTGTATAGATGGGTGCAAGTACCTCAATGTGTAGGGTCTTAGATCTCTTTGTCCTGCACCCGTTCACAAGGGCTGTATTAAGGGTCCACAGGGTCCTCTATCAGATGACCCCCCAACACCTTCCTTATTTTACCCCAACGCCAGTCCATTAAGCGCTTAGGTAGTCGAAGTTGAGGGTTCCTTACTACTTGACGTTCTTCAGGCCCTCCGTTTTCTTTCTATCGATGGTCGCTTTTTTATTTTCTTCGCTGGGTATCTGGTGCAAAGTCAGCCAACCGTTTTCTTTGGTGCTTTTATAACTACTTTAAGCTCAAGGGTCGTACTGTCGTGCTCAAGGGTAGTACCGTAGTACTCGAGGATCGTATCGTCGTGCTCGAGCGTCGTACCGTCGTGCTCAAGGGTCGTACTGTCGTGCTGAAGGGCTTTATGTCAGTGCTCAATGGTCGCATCGTCTTGCTTAAAAGGGTTGTGTTAAGGGCAAATGACACGCAAACCTGTTACAAGCCGCGCGTTTCACTGCCATGTGAAAAACCATGTGAGAACTTATGTGAGTGTGTGAGTATTACAGTGAAGCACAGAGGGAGGTGGACTGTATGCGAAGAAAACCATAAGATGCACAGCGAAAGAAGATTAATGTCATCGGTGTTAAGGGTCGTACCGAAGCTGTCCTGAGTATGGAAGGTCGTACTGAGGCTGACCTGAGCACTTGAGGTCGTACTGAGGCTGATCTGAGCACATAAGGTCGTACTGAGGCTGAGCTGAGCACATAAGGTCGTACTGAGGCTGACCTTAGCACATAAGGTCGTACTGAGGCTGACCTGAGCACACAAGGTCGTACTGAGGATGACCTGAGCACATAAGGTCGCACTGAGGCTGACCTGAGCTCACAAGGTCGTACTGAGGCTGACCTGAGCTCACAAGGTCGTACTGAGGCTGACCTGAGCACATAAGGTCGTACTGAGGCGGACGACCTAAGATTGAAATATAAAAATCTCGAGCGTCCGCCACGTTTTCCCCCACCTTCGTAAGACTCAAGCTTCGTCAGGTTCCTGGTTGGTTGGCGCCGTTGCCTGCCCGAACGAGCGGAGGGAATGACATTCAACGGTTCATTTAACGAGGCAGCGGGTCGTTAGGGCAGCCGCTGACCTCACGAGGTCGTCGAAGTAACAAAAACCTTCCCCCCGGCGGTTTTATGATCTTGTAAATGAGTGGGTCACTGAGACGCCCCCGAGTGCGAGCGGTGCGCGTCTCCCCCACACACCTGACGGAGGAGGAGTGGTGATAGACGCGGGAGGAATGTTTATGTGTGTGTGTGTGTTGGTGGCTGGGTTCTGGCAGTGACCAGAGGTATGCAAGTATACAGTGTTGGTGGCTGGGTTCTGGCAGTGACCAGAGGTATGCAGGTATACAGTGTTGGTGGCTGGGTTCTGGCAGTGACCGGGGGTATACAGGTATACAGTGTTGGTGGCTTGGTACTGGCGGTGACCAGAGGTATACAGGTATACAGTGTTGGTGGCTGGGTTCTGGCAGTGACCAGAGGTATGCAGGTATACAGTGTTGGTGGCTGGGTTCTGGCAGTGACCAGAGGTATACAGTGTTGGTGGCTGGGTTCTGGCAGTGACCAGAGGTATACAGGTATACAGTGTTGGTGGCTGGGTTCTGGCAGTGACCAGAGGTATACAGGTATACAGTGTTGGTGGCTGGGTTCTGGCAGTGACCAGAGGTATGCAGGTATACAGTGTTGGTGGCTGGGTTCTGGCAGTGACCAGAGGTATACAGTGTTGGTGGCTGGGTTCTGGCAGTGACCAGAGGTATACAGGTATACAGTGTTGGTGGCTGGGTTCTGGCAGTGACCGGGGGTATACAGGTATACAGTGTTGGTGGCTTGGTACTGGCGGTGACCAGAGGTATACAGGTATGCAGTGTTGGTGGCTGGGTTCTGGCAGTGACCAGAGGTATGCAGGTATACAGTGTTGGTGGCTGGGTTCTGGCAGTGACCAGAGGTATGCAGGTATACAGTGTTGGTGGCTGGGTTCTGGCAGTGACCAGAGGTATACAGTGTTGGTGGCTGGGTTCTGGCAGTGACCAGAGGTATACAGGTATACAGTGTTGGTGGCTGGGTTCTGGCAGTGACCGGGAGTATACAGGTATACAGTGTTGGTGGCTTGGTACTGGTGGTGACCAGAGGTATACAGGTATACAGTGTTGGTGGCTGGGTTCTGGCAGTGACCAGAGGTATGCAGGTATACAGTGTTGGTGGCTGGGTTCTGGCAGTGACCAGAGGTATACAGGTATACAGTGTTGGTGGCTGGGTTCTGGCAGTGACCAGAGGTATACAGTGTTGGTGGCTGGGTTCTGGCAGTGACCAGAGGTATACAGGTATACAGTGTTGGTGGCTGGGTTCTGGCAGTGACCAGAGGTATACAGGTATTCAGTGTTGGTGGCTGGGTTCTGGCAGTGACCAGAGGTATGCAGGTATACAGTGTTGGTGGCTGGGTTCTGGCAGTGACCAGAAGTATGCAGGTATACAGTGTTGGTGGCTGGGTTCTGGCAGTGACCAGAGGTATACAGTGTTGGTGGCTGGGTTCTGGCAGTGACCAGAGGTATACAGGTATACAGTGTCAGTAGCTGGGTTCTGGCAGTGACCAGAGGTATACAGTGTTGGTGGCTGGGTTCTGGCAGTGACCAGAGGTATACAGGTATACAGTGTTGGTGGCTGGGTTCTGGCAGTGACCAGAGGTATACAGTGTTGGTGGCTGGGTTCTGGCAGTGACCGGGGGTATACAGGTATACAGTGTTGGTGGCTTGGTCCTGGCGGTGACCAGAGGTATACAGGTATACAGTGTTGGTGGCTGGGTTCTGGCAGTGACCAGAGGTATGCTGGTATACACTGTTGGTGGCTGGGTTCTGGCAGTGACCAGAGGTATACAGGTATACAGTGTCGGTAGCTGGGTTCTGGCAGTGACCAGAGGTATACAGGTATACAGTGCTGTATTTTGTGTAGAATACAAGAGTAGTTAAACACCCAACCTTGAGGATGAGCAGCTGGGTGTGTGGTGCAGGGAAGCAAGATTCGTGTGAGCTGGCCAGGGTTCGACATGTTAGCGTTCGTGTTTGTCGTGATGCCGGGGTTCGACTTGGTGATATCAGGATTCGAACTCCCTTACCTTGACCCACCAAACGCTGAGATGTCACGTATTTTCTCACGTGACGTGCACACACTTCAGGAGGCACGTGACGTGCACACGCTTCTACCTGTGTGAGATTCTCTCTCTCTCTCTCTCTCTCTCTCTCTCTCTCTCTCTCTCTCTCTCTCTCTCTCTCTCTCTCTCTCTCTCTCTCTCTCGCCCCTGTCTCCCTCCTGGTGTGACGCCCGGCCTCCTCCACCCACATCAGCTCCAACACTGCCCTTCGTTCACTCAGCCCAGAACTTCTCAGTTTCGTTCGTAAAGTTTGATTGCCGCCACCGTCGCCCTAGTCGTCTCGCGAGAAGACAAAAAGAAAAGAAAAAATCAAGAAGACAAAAAAGTCTCTTGACAATTAGAGATTGTGAACTCGCGTCCAATTAAAGTTTCTCTCTGAGATCAGGAAAGGAAGATATGGATTCGAATGGAAATCGTGTCTTTAGACATTTTCCCTGATCGACTTATCGTAGCTGCAAGTTATGTGAACCAAGATGAGGTGTTTTATGGAGTGTATTGTGTTAATATGATACTACCTGAGAGACAGCAGAGTTGGAAGAGAAAGGAGAGGAGTACATGTGGAGGACAGATAACAGAAGACCTGATATCAGGGTCTTTGACGAGGTTATCTACTGGAGGATGGTAATATTATCCAAAGGCCCTAATTTAGGTAAAGCAAGAGTGGATGGAATTCATGACACACACACACACACACACACACACTATATATATATATGTGTGTGTGTGTGTGTGTGTGTGATGGGAATGAATAAAGGCAGACATTATGAATTATGTACATGTGTATATATGTATATGTCTGTGTGCGTATATATATGTTTACGTTGAGATGTATAGGTATGTATATTTGCATGTGTGGACGTGTATGTATATACATGTGTATGTGGGTGGGTTGGGCCATTCTTTCGTCTGTTTCCTTACGCTACTTCGCTAACGCGGGAGACAGCGACAAAGCAAAATGATATATATATACATATATATATATATATATATATATATATATATATATATATATATATATATATATTTTTTTTTTTTCTTTTTTTTTTTTTTATACTTTGTCGCTGTCTCCCGCGTTTGCGAGGTAGCGCAAGGAAACAGACGAAAGAAATGGCCCAACCCCCCCCCCCATACACATGTATATACATACGTCCACACACGCAAATATACATACCTACACAGCTTTCCATGGTTTACCCCAGACGCTTCACATGCCTTGATTCAATCCACTGACAGCACGTCAGCCCCGGTATACCACATCGCTCCAATTCACTCTGTTCCTTGCCCTCCTTTCACCCTCCTGCATGTTCAGGCCCCGATCACACAAAATCTTTTTCACTCCATCTTTCCACCTCCAATTTGGTCTCCCTCTTCTCCTTGTTCCCTCCACCTCCGACACATATATCCTCTTGGTCAATCTTTCCTCACTCATCCTCTCCATGTGCCCAAACCACTTCAAAACACCCTCTTCTGCTCTCTCAACCACGCTCTTTTTATTTCCACACATCTCTCTTACCCTTACGTTACTCACTCGATCAAACCACCTCACACCACACATTGTCCTCAAACATCTCATTTCCAGCACATCCATCCTCCTGCGCACAACTCTATCCATAGCCCACGCCTCGCAACCATACAACATTGTTGGAACCACTATTCCTTCAAATATACCCATTTTTGCTTTCCGAGATAATGTTCTCGACTTCCACACATTCTTCAAGGCCCCCAGAATTTTCGCCCCCTCCCCCACCCTATGATCCACTTCCGCTTCCATGGTTCCATCCGCTGCCAGATCCACTCCCAGATATCTAAAACACTTCACTTCCTCCAGTTTTTCTCCATTCAAACTCACCTCCCAATTGACTTGACCCTCAACCCTACTGTACCTAATAACCTTGCTCTTATTCACATTTACTCTTAACTTTCTTCTTCCACACACTTTACCAAACTCCGTCACCAGCTTCTGCAGTTTCACACATGAATCAGCCACCAGCGCTGTGTCGTCAGCGAACAACAACTGACTCACTTCCCAAGCTCTCTCATCTCCAACAGACTTCATACTTGCCCCTCTTTCCAAAACTCTTGCATTTACCTCCCTAACAACCCCATCCATAAACAAATTAAACAACCATGGAGACATCACACACCCCTGCCGCAAACCTACATTATATATATATATATATATATATATATATATATATATATATATATATATATATATATATATATATATATATATAATGGCGTGATAGGTAATGTTGTAGGGGAGGGCAGGATTTTAATGGAATGAGAGGGGAGGGTGTTAATGGAATGGGGAGAGGAGGGTGTTAATGTGGAGAGGGTGGGGTAGGGTGTTAATGTAGTGGTGGAGGGGAAGAGAGTGTGTCACACGAGGCAGGATGTAGGGCGGCCGGAGTGAACCCAGCCAGACAATTCAGCACGACCGTACGACCCCGGAGCATGACAGTACGACCATACGACTCTGGAGCAGAAAAGTACGACCATACGACTCTGGAGCAGGACACTACGACCATACGACTCTGGAGCAGGACACTACGACCATACGACTCTGGATCAGAACAGTACGACCATACGACTCTGGATCAGAACAGTACGACCATACGACTCTGGAGCAGGATAGTACGACCGTACGACTCTGGAGCAGGACACTACGACCGTACGACTCTGGAGCAAGACAGTACGACCATACGACTCTGGAGCAGGACACTACGACCATACGACTCTGGAGCAGGACACTACGACCGTACGACTCTGGAGCAAGACAGTACGACCATACGACTCGAGCAGGCCAGTACGACCATACGACTCTGGAGCAGGACACTACGACCATACGACTCTGGAGCAGGACACTACGACCGTACGACTCTGGAGCAAGACAGTACGACCATACGACTCGAGCAGGCCAGTACGACCATACGACTCTGGAGCAGGACACTACGACCATACGACTCTGGAGCAGGACAGTACGACCATACAACTCTGGAGCCGGACAGTACGACCATACGCCTCTGGGAGCAGGACAGTACGACCATACGACCCATGGAGCACGACGATACGACCGTACGACCCCTGGAGCACGACGATACGACTCTCAGCATAACGGCACGACCCTTTTCCTCACGACCCTGACGTTGCTCTCTAACGTGACCTTTGACCTGATCTCTCAAGGGTCAGGTTAATGTTGGGGTGGTCGTATTCTCAGGGTCCAGCCGTCATTGCTCAGAGAGGTGGTGACTCAGGGATGTGTGTGTCCCAGTGTCGGGACTGCAGTGAAAGGGAGGCGAGAGGAAGGAGTGTGAAGATTATTATAGAATTTTTGGGGTGACGAGGGTGGCGTGGGATGACATGTAGGGATTACACGGTGGCTCTCGAGGGATTCACATATAGGGATTACTGGGAAGGAGATAAAGAGCATAGCGATGATGATTGTAAGGTACCGACAAGGTTGAATTATCTACGTGCGTTGGTATTTTGCTAAAAATAACTGGGTGTTATCGTATAGATAGGAGAGTATGTAAAGGGAGTTCAGAATATTAAATTAATAAACCAGTTAATGGAGATTAGACAGACTGGCTGAGAAAGAAGATTGTTTATCGCTTATCTCTCATACGTCTGGCAGTGTTGCTTGGCTGCGCTGTCATACGTCCGGCAGTGTTGCTGGAATGATTATCATACATCTGGCAGTGTTGCTGGGGATGTGCTCGCATACGTCTGGCAGTGTTGCTTGGCTGCGCTGTCATACGTTTGGCAGTGTTGATGGGATGCGCTATCATACGTCTGGCAGGGTTGCTGGGGATGTGCTGTCATACGTCTGGCAGTGTTGCTGGGATTATTATCATACGTCTGACATGTTGCCGGGATGCTGTTGAAATTTCATTTCATTTGTAATATATATTTTTCTTACAGAAATTAATATATCATGTATTTGTCACTTACTTTGTTTAGTAATAAACTGTCTAAATGTATATACGAAAACAGAAAGCAAAGTTCTAGATGGGTCCGATGAATTTCGAAATGATCAATATAATTCGTCTGATCTCGGTAGGGTTGGTCAGTGTGAATGTGAGACAGATCTCCTTATGATTATTGTATCCCATTTTATAGGTATTTCGATCGAAGTACGTAAGTAATATAACATTTATTATAGCAAATGACAGAAAATGTCGCTGGGAATCGATGTATTAAAATATTATGAAAGCAGAGGTACCAGTGCGAGGCCAGACCAGCAGGCATTTCTCAAAATCCTTCGTTTGCTGTGTCATATATTTTCATTGCGTTTGTACAAAAAATATATGTAGTTTTTTATTAGTACTTTTTGTTGTTTTATGAAGAAAAAATAATATAAATTTACTAAGGTATATTTCCCAGTACGCTGAAGGAGTAAACGTGTTGTTTGAAGTAATGTTTATTTTAACGGCATTATTATTATTATTATTATTATTATTATTATTATTATTATTATTATTATTATTATTATTATTATGAATTATTCTCGTGAAACAACTGTCGTCTGGAAATTGTATTTTGATATGATTTTCCGAGGTCAGACGACGCCATTGCTTTCCTTGTTAAGCGTATAAGCATTTGCTTGTGTGTGTATATATATGTATATATATATATATATATATATATATATATATATATATATATATATATATATATATATATATATCCCTGGGGATAGGGGAGAAAGAATACTTCCCACGTATTCCCCGCGTGTCGTACAAGGCGACTAAAAGGGGAGGGAGCGGGGGGCTGGAAATCCTCCCCTCTTGTTTTTTTTTTTTTTAACTTTTCAAGAGAAGGAATAGAGAAGGGGGCCAGGTGAGGATATTCCCTCAAAGGCCCAGTCCTCTGTTCTTAACGCTACCTTGCTAATGCGGGAAATGGCGAATAGTTTGAAAGAAAGAAGATATATATATATATATATATATATATATATATATATATATATATATATATATATATATATATATATATATATTCTTTTTTTTTCAAACTATTCGCCATTTCCCGCATTAGCGAGGTAGCGTTAAGAACAGAGGACTGGGCCTTTGAGGGAATACCCTCACCTGGCCCCCTTCTCTGTTCTTTCTTGTGGAAAATTGAAAAAAAAAAAAAACCGAGAGGGGAGGATTTCCAGCCCCCCGCTCCCAAATATATACTATTATTGGCTCAGATATATATATATATATATATATATATATATATATATATATATATATATATATATATATATATATATATATATATATAAATATATATATATATATATATATATATATATATATATATATATATATATATATATATATATATATATATATATATGTGTGTGTGTGGAAGTCGAGAACATTATCTCGGAAAGCAAAAATGGGTATGTTTGAAGGAATATTGGTTCCAACAATGTTGTATGGTTGCGAGGCGTGGGCTATGGATAGAGTTGTGCGCAGGAGGATGGATGTGCTGGAAATGAGATGTTTGAGGACAATGTGTGGTGTGAGGTGGTTTGATCGAGTAAGTAACGTAAGGGTAAGAGAGATGTGTGGAAATAAAAAGAGCGTGGTTGAGAGAGCAGAAGAGGGTGTTTTGAAATGGTTTGGGCACATGGAGAGAATGAGTGAGGAAAGATTGACCAAGAGTATATATGTGTCGGAGATGGAGGGAACGAGGAGAAGTGGGAGACCAAATTGGAGGTGGAAAGATGGAGTGAAAAAGATTTTGTGTGATCGGGGCCTGAACATGCAGGAGGGTGAAAGGAGGGCAAGGAATAGAGTGAATTGGATCGATGTGGTATACCGGGGTTGACGTGCTGTCAGTGGATTGAATCAGGGCATGTGAAGCGTCTGGGGTAAACCATGGAAAGCTGTGTAGGTATGTATATTTGCGTGTGTGGACGTATGTATATACATGTGTATGGGGGGGGGGGTTGGGCCATTTCTTTCGTCTGTTTCCTTGCGCTACCTCGCAAACGCGAGAGACAGCGACAAAGCAAAAAAAAAAAAAAAATATATATATATATATATATATATATATATATATATATATATATATATATACATATATATATATATATATATATATAGCCCGTCGTGCTCTCCGATGTTAGATTATAATTTGCTCTTAATCTTTAAGGGGAAAATATATATATTTTTAGTGGAGAATGAATCGAATTTTTTTTTTAAATCCCCGGGAATTTTGACTTCTTTTTTTTTTTTAAGTCGAATCTGTGTGGCAAAGCAGGTATTAATCTAAAAGATATTTGGCTGTCGGATGTCGTGGATATGAATATTTGTAATATTCTCCTATCAAGACTCAGGTAGAGAGGTTTGGAGAGTGACCCAGGTTTGTGTGTAAGGGATCGACTGCAAAGGGGGGGGAGGGCGTCTTGGAGGCCAAGTCTCGCCGTTATCGGCTCAGATATTACTGATGATGGATCGGAAAACTGAAAATGGAAATGTCATTATTTTTTTCTTTTCTTTTTTTTTTTTTTTTTTTTTTCTTATTACGCTGCCCACAACTTGTCTTTCTTGTTGTTGCCCGAAAGGAAAGATGAATTCATTGAATGGGAGAGATTTTGAAGTCATGATCGTGGGTTTAGGTAGAATATACTCTGGTTCTTAAATCTTGTGAATTTATATACTGTTATACTTCATCTTGTTAACTTATATACTGTTATATTTCATCTTGTGAACTTCTTATATACTGTTATACTTCATCTTGTGAACTTATATACTGCTATACTTCATCTTGTGAACTTATATACTGCTATACTTCATCTTGTGAACTTATATACTGTTATACTTCATCTTGTGAACTTCTTATATACTGTTATACTTCATCTTGTAAACTTATATACTGCTATACTTCATCTTGTGAACTTATATACTGCTATACTTCATCTTGTGAACTTATATACTGCTATACTTCATCTTGTTAACTTATATACTGCTATACTTCATCTTGTGAACTTATATACTGCTATACTTCATCTTGTGAACTTATATACTGCTATACTTCATCTTGTGAACTTCTGATATACTGTTATACTTCATCTTGTGAACTTCTGATATACTGTTATACTTCATCTTGTGAACTTATATACTGCTATACTTCATCTTGTGAACTTATATACTGTTATACTTCATCTTGTGAACTTCTTATATACTGTTATACTTCATCTTGTGAACTTATATACTGCTATACTTCATCTTGTGAACTTATATACTGCTATACTTCATCTTGTTAACTTATATACTGCTATACTTCATCTTGTGAACTTATATACTGCTATACTTCATCTTGTGAACTTATATACTGCTATACTTCATCTTGTGAACTTCTGATATACTGTTATACTTCATCTTGTGAACTTCTGATATACTGTTATACTTCATCTTGTGAACTTATATACTGCTATACTTCATCTTGTGAACTTGTATACTGCTATACTTCATCTTGTGAACTTCTTATATACTGTTATACTTCATCTTGTGAACTTATATACTGCTATACTTCATCTTGTGAACTTCTGATATACTGTTATACTTCATCTTGTGAACTTCTGATATACTGTTATACTTCATCTTGTGAACTTATATACTGCTATACTTCATCTTGTGAACTTATATACTGCTATACTTCATCTTGTGAACTTATATACTGCTATACTTCATCTTGTGAACTTCTTATATACTGTTATACTTCATCTTGTGAACTTATATACTGCTATACTTCATCTTGTGAACTTATATACTGCTATACTTCATCTTGTGAACTTATATACTGCTGTACTTCATCTTGTGAACTTATATACTGCTATACTTCATCTTGTGAACTTCTGATATACTGTTATACTTCATCTTGTGAACTTATATACTGCTATACTTCATCTTGTGAACTTATATACTGCTATACTTCATCTTGTGAACTTATATACTGCTATACTTCATCTTGTGAACTTATATACTGCTATACTTCATCTTGTGAACTTGTATACTGCTATACTTCATCTTGTGAACTTATATACTGCTATACTTCATCTTGTGAACTTATATACTGCTATACTTCATCTTGTGAACTTATATACTGCTATACTTCATCTTGTGAACTTCTTATATACTGTTATACTTCATCTTGTGAACTTATATACTGCTATACTTCATCTTGTGAACTTATATACTGCTATACTTCATCTTGTGAACTTATATACTGCTATACTTCATCTTGTGAACTTATATACTGCTATACTTCATCTTGTGAACTTCTTATATACTGCTATACTTCATCTTGTGAACTTATATACTGCTATACTTCATCTTGTGAACTTATATACTGCTATACTTCATCTTGTGAACTTATATACTGCTATACTTCATCTTGTGAACTTCTTATATACTGTTATACTTCATCTTGTGAACTTATATACTGTTATACTTCATCTTGTGAACTTATATACTGCTATACTTCATCTTGTGAACTTATATACTGCTATACTTCATCTTGTGAACTTATATACTGCTATACTTCATCTTGTGAACTTCTTATATACTGTTATACTTCATCTTGTGAACTTATATATTGTTATACTTTTTATTTGTATACCGTCATTATCACATATGTTTTCAACACACACACACACACACACACGAGTACATAACTCCCTCCTCGTACAGAACAAATTGGTGATCACCAATTGGTGATTATACCCACTCTCGCATATCTGTACCACGCATCCTCCCATCCTCTACCACATTCTCTCTCTCTCTCTCTCTCTCTCTCTCTCTCTCTCTCTCTCTCTCTCTCTCTCTCAACACCGAGAGAGACCTGCGTCCCAGCCCTCTACGCCCACGCCCACTTTCTCTCTCCACCCCACCCACGTACACACACACACACACACACACACACACACACACACACACACACACACACACACACCTGCCGCTGCCCTTGGAGTCCGCCCACATGGAGGGCTATCTGTCTTATCAGTGGAACGAGGTTGACAGCAATCTGCTTATCTTGTGGCTCATACCTGGGTGGTTTAGGAATATATATATTGCCCTCTGGGAGTTTATCTTGTGGCTCATACCTGGGTGGTTTAGGAATATATATTGCCCTCTGGGGGTTTATCGCCATACTTGTTTTCAATATTTAGTATATTTTCTGTTGGCGTTTCATGATGCAGGTGATGGAGGTGTAGGATGAATGACACGCACACACACACACACACACACACACACACACACACACACACACACACACACACACACACACACAGACATACACACACACACACACACACACACAGACACACACACACACACACACACACACACACACACATACACACACACACACACACACACACACACACACACACACACACACACACACACACCCGATCAGTTGATGTTTGGCGTTTGTAAGATTTTAAGGTCAGAAACTCGATCGGGTTTGTTCTCTAGGAAACTGGCCCTTTGTTCTCTAGGATCAAGTTGTGTTGTCTAGAAACGTAGTGTATAGTATTCTACAAACCCCAGTGTATCGTTCTCTAAAATCTTGACGTGTTGTTCTCTAGGAACGTGGCGTGTTCTCCAGAAAAGTGGCGTTACGTTCTCTAGAAACCCGATGTATTCTGAATAAAGAATCGAGACTTTTGTTCTCTACGATCATGTTGCGTTCGCTAGAAAATTGGTGTGTGGTATTCTAGAAACCTGTTGTTACGTTCTCTAGAAACCCGGTGTGTCTTTCTCTAAAACCTGACACATTTATTCTAGGATTATTATGTTCTCTAGAAACCTGACGTGTAGTACTCATGAAAACCGGTGTATCGGTCTAGAAACCTGACGTGTTGTTCTTTAGGAACTTGGTGTGTTCTCTAGAAACCTGGTGTGTATTACTCTAGAAACACGGGGCTTGTGTTATCTAGAAATCATTTTTCCTTTGTAAACCTGGCATCGAGTAAACTGTTCTCTGTAAACCCATGGCTTTATCTCCCTAGAAACCCGTCGTACTGTACTCTTTTTAGAAACCCGACGTGTTCTTCAGTAGAAACCAGTCGTGCTGTCCCGTCGAAGCATGGCGTATACTGTTCTCTGTAGAACCTGGAGAACATTTGTGGAACAGAAGTTTGGGCTGTGCCGCAGACTGTGTCGCATCGCTGTGCTGTGTCCTCACGTCACAACACAGTAGGATTGGCTGTAGCAGTGTCGTGAGCTCACGTCACAGTACGGTGACTGTGTAAGTTCACTGCTGGAGATTGCACTCTCGTAAATGAAAAAGAAAATGAAAAAAAAAAACCAGGAGATATTAAGAGGATACGATTGTTTTGAATACGTAAATAGAAGTGATATAGTGATTTTTTTTTTTTTTTTTTTTTTTTGCTTTGTCGCTGTCTCCCGCGTTTGCGAGGTAGCGCAAGGAAACAGACGAAAGGAATGGCCCAACCCACCCCCATACACATGTATATACATACGTCCACATACGCAAATATACATACCTACACAGCTTTCCGTGGCCCACCCCAGACGCTTCACATGCCCTGATTCAATCCACTGACAGCACGTCAACCCCGGTATACCACATCGATCCAATTCACTCTATTCCTTGCCCTCCTTTCACCCTCCTGCATGTTCAAGCCCCGATCACACAAAATCTTTTTCACTCCATCTTTCCACCTCCAATTTGGTCTCCCACTTCTCCTCGTTCCCTCCACCTTCCTCACTCATTCTCTCCATGTGCCCAAACCATTTCAAAACACCCTCTTCTGCTCTCTCAACCACGATCTTTTTATTTCCACACATCTCCCTTACCCTTACGTTACTTACTCGATCAAACCACCTCACACCACACATTGTCCTCAAACATCTCATTTCCAGCACATCCATCCTCCTGCGCACGTCCTCAAACATCTCATTTCCAGCACATCCATCCTCCTGCGCACAACTCTATCCATAGCCCACGCCTCGCAACCATACAACATTGTTGGAACCACTATTCCTTCAAACATACCCATTTTTGCTTTCCGAGATAATGTTCTCGACTTCCACACATTCTTCAAGGCTCCCAGGATTTTCGCCCCCTCCCCCACCCTATGATCCACTTCCGCTCCCATGGTTTCATCCGCTGCCAGATCCACTCCCAGATATCTAAAACACTTTACTTCCTCCAGTTTTTCTCCATTCAAACTTACCTCCCAGTTGACTTGACCCTCAACCCTACTGTACCTAATAACCTTGCTCTTATTCACATTTACTCTTAACTTTCTTCTTTCACACACTTTACCAAACTCAGTCACCAGCTTCTGCAGTTTCTCACATGAATCAGCCACCAGCGCTGTATCATCAGCGAACAACAACTGACTCACTTCCCAAGCTCTCTCATCCCCAACAGACTTCATACTTGCCCCTCTTTCCAAAACTCCTGCATTTACCTCCCTAACAACCCCATCCATAAACAAATTAAACAACCATGGAGACATCACACACCCCTGCCGCATTTATATATATATATATCAGATTGGGGAAGAGCAGTGCGGTTTCAGAAGTGGTAGAG
The DNA here is from genome assembly GCF_036320965.1 of Panulirus ornatus. Classification (NCBI taxonomy): domain Eukaryota; kingdom Metazoa; phylum Arthropoda; class Malacostraca; order Decapoda; family Palinuridae; genus Panulirus; species Panulirus ornatus. The sequence continues at coordinate 51,937,794 of NC_092225.1, forward strand.
GATGTGTGGATCAGGTGTTTGCTTTGAAGAATGTATGTGAGAAATACTTAGAAAAGCAAATGGATTTGTATGTAGCATTTATGGATCTGGAGAAGGCATATGATAGAGTTGATAGAGATGCTCTGTGGAAGGTATTAAGAATATATGGTGTGGGAGGCAAGTTGTTAGAAGCAGTGAAAAGTTTTTATCGAGGATGTAAGGCATGTGTACGTGTAGGAAGAGAGGAAAGTGATTGGTTCTCAGTGAATGTAGGTTTGCGGCAGGGGTGTGTGATGTCTCCATGGTTGTTTAATTTGTTTATGGATGGGGTTGTAAGGGAGGTAAATGCAAGAGTCCTGGAAAGAGGGGCAAGTATGAAGTCTGTTGGGGATGAGAGAGCTTGGGAAGTGAGTCAGTTGTTGTTCGCTGATGATACAGCGCTGGTGGCTGATTCATGTGAGAAACTGCAGAAGCTGGTGACTGAGTTTGGTAAAGTGTGTGGAAGAAGAAAGTTGAGAGTAAATGTGAATAAGAGCAAGGTTATTAGGTACAGTAGGGGTGAGGGTCAAGTCAATTGGGAGGTGAGTTTGAATGGAGAAAAACTGGAGGAAGTGAAGTGTTTTAGATATCTGGGAGTGGATCTGTCAGCGGATGGAACCATGGAAGCGGAAGTGGATCATAGGGTGGGGGAGGGGGCGAAAATTTTGGGAGCCTTGAAAAATGTGTGGAAGTCGAGAACATTATCTCGGAAAGCGAAAATGGGTATGTTTGAGGGAATAGTGGTTCCAACAATGTTGTATGGTTGCGAGGCGTGGGCTATGGATAGAGATGTGCGCAGGAGGATGGATGTGCTGGAAATGAGATGTTTGAGGACAATGTGTGGTGTGAGGTGGTTTGATCGAGTAAGTAACGTAAGGGTAAGAGAGATGTGTGGAAATAAAAAGAGCGTGGTTGAGAGAGCAGAAGAGGGTGTTTTGAAATGGTTTGGGCACATGGAGAGAATGAGTGAGGAGAGATTGACCAAGAGGATATATGTGTCGGAGGTGGAGGGAACGAGGAGAAGAGGGAGACCAAATTGGAGGTGGAAAGATGGAGTGAAAAAGATTTTGTGTGATCGGGGCCTGAACATGCAGGAGGGTGAAAGGAGGGCAAGGAATAGAGTGAATTGGAGTCATGTGGTATACAGGGGTTGACGTGCTGTCAGTGGATTGAATCAAGGCATGTGAAGCGTCTGGGGTAAACCATGGAAAGCTGTGTAGGTATGTATATTTGCGTGTGTGGACGTGTGTATGTACATGTGTATGGGGGGGGGGGTTGGGCCATTTCTTTCGTCTGTTTCCTTGCGCTACCTCGCAAACGCGGGAGACAGCGACAAAGTATAAAAAAAAAAAAAAAAAAAAAAATATATATATATATATATATATATATATATATATATATATATATATAAATGTGTATATATTCCTACGAGTGCACGGGAAAAATGAAACCCGATAAGTTCCCAAGTGCACTTTCGTGTAATAATCACATCATCAGGGGAGACACAAGAGAGAAATATAGCAAGTCAGTTGATATACAACGAAGAGACGTTGCTAGGGCGCCATTTGGTAAACGTGTGTGTGCGTGTGTGTGTGTGTGTGTGAGTTGTGAAAGAGAGTGGTTTACAGGCGAGGCAGATAAATGGAAAGATATGTAATGGCACGAGGGACGGGGGGGGGGGGGGGGATCCAACGAACAGCAGATCAACATTGCCAAGAGCATTTCCTTGTACACCCGTCACTGGTAAACATCTCTGTCTCTCTCTCTCTCTCTCTCTCTCTCTCTCTCTCTCTCTCTCTCTCTCTCTCTCTCTCTCGTGACACGTGCCTTGCCCCCTGTGGGAGAGGCTCCTCTGGGATCATTCCTGAGCGTGGAGGGTTGAAGGGGGGGACTTTGGGAGTCTGAGGCTGGAGGATTTGTTGAATTTGAGGTGGAGACCTGCTGGAACGTGTGTGTGTGTGTGTGTGTGTGTGTGTGTATGTATGTATGTATGTATGTGTGTGAGTGTGTGATAAGGTGTGTGTGTGTATGTAAGTGTGATAGGGTGTGTGTGCGTGATAGGGTGTGTGGGTCCTGGATTATAAGAGAGCGTGTTGAGGGGAAAATTTTGAGTAAGGAGACGTTAGATTGTGAGTGTGAGAGTTCAGGGTTGTGAGAAGGTTCGATTTTGAGTGTGTTTAATGACGGAGTCTGCTCACAGATGAGGCCAGCCTACCGAAGCGTCGCATAGTCGTGCTCTAAGGTCGTACCTGTGTGATCAGGAGTCGTACCATCGTGCTCGAAGGACTGTATTGTCATGTTTCAGGGTCGTACCGTCGTGCTCACAGGGCCGTACCGTCGTGCTCACAGAGCCGTACCGTCGTGGTCAATGGGTCGTACTGTCGTGTTCAGTGGATCGTACCGTCGTGTTCAATGGGTCGTACCGTCGTGTTCAGTGGATCGTACCGTCGTGTTCAATGGGTCGTACCGTCGTGTTCAGTGGATCGTACCGTCGTGTTCAATGGTTCGTACCGTCATGTTCTCCGTAAGGGTCGTACTGTCGTGCTGAGGGGGTCGTCCCGTCTCGCCCTGTTGGTTAGCCTGGTCTTGCCCCGTGTATCCCACTAATTACAACACAAGAGTTGTAATGAAACATATAATTGCTCTCTTCTGGTTAATGTCCACAGTACTCTCGCTCCTGGAGGCAATGGCGCCTTTTTTATAGTCTCAAAATAACGAATTATTTCTTTCATTTTTTTCTTACTAGTTTCCCCATTACGAGTCTGGTTTTCTCTCACCGACAACATTACGAGTCTCGTTTTCTGCCTTGTGCCGCGCACTGCTGCGAGTCTCGTTTTCTGTGGTACACGAAAAGTCGACTCTTGTTTTGGAATAGTTTTATGTAAAAATTTGTGTAACGAAGTTGAAATCGAATTGGATTTATTTTTTTTTCCTTGTCCTAATTTTCATAGACTGTAATTTGATCAGACAGTTTGATTTTTAGTTGAATTTAGATAAATAGAAAAAGATAAAAGCCACGTTTAAATGACTGCTGGGGAGTGTTTTGTCGTCATCGTTTTCTGTTTGAGGTCATCTTAGTATGGTAAGTGACGCGTAAGGTTTACGTATTTGGAAACGAATGTTTGATCAACTTTAAAACCTCTTTTGTCGGTTGAATTATCAGTTATGAGTGAGACTGTGGATGAGGAGGTCTTATAGTGGAGCTGTCGGCTGGTTTATGAGGCATTATGAATGAGGAAGTCTTATTATAATGGGTCTGTTATTCTGTCGACTGGTTTGTGAGGCAGATGTTATATGAGGAAGTCTTATAGTAGTGTTATTGAATTTTTTTTTTTTTTCGCTGGTTTATGAGTGAGATTTTGTATGAGAAGGTTTTATAGTGGAGCTGTTAGCCTGTTTACTGGTTTATGAGGTAGATGTTGTATGAGGAAGTCTTATAGTGGATTTGTTAATCTGTCGACTGTTTTATGAGGCAGTTGTATGAGGAAGTCTTAGAATAGTGTCATTAATATTTTTTCGCTGGTTCATGAGTCAGATTTTGTTTGAGGGAGTCTCATACAAATTTTTGTATGTCTCCGTGTGTGAAACATGTAGTGATGCATGTGTAGAATGATTACATGTTGCATAGAATTATCTGAACTCCTACTGAATGGTGGTTTCACCTTCCTGACCACTGTGACCACTTCCCTCGCATTCTGGATCTGTTTTTCGCCTCTAGTTCTTCGCATTGTTTGTACACATTCTCTCTCTCTCTCTCTCTCTCTCTCTCTCTCTCTCTCTCTCTCTCTCTCTCTCTCTCTCTCTCTCTATCTCTCTCTCCCAGTTTGTTCATCTGACCACACTCTCAAAAAAAGAAATGTATTTTAACGGCACCTTCTCCTCCAGCAGGCTCGTGTGAGCGTGAATATTGGCACCTCAACGAAGCTGACGGGAGTAACTTGCGAGAAATTCTTTTCTGAACTTTCCATAGGTAGATGACTGTCTCATATTTAGTGATGCTTCTGTCTACCCCAGACGTTAGGACAGAGGTCACTGCTGGTCTGTAGAGCCCGTGATTGTTCTGGCTGCTCTGTTTCGTGTGGCTCGTGCCTTTGTATTGCAAGAGCGTGCATGACCACACAGGTGAGGCGTAGGTTAAGGTGGAGCGGATGATTTCTTTAGAGAGGATACTGAAGGGATTTCTCCTTCGAAAATAGCGCCGGTAAGTGTTCTAAGGATGTAGAGTGTGTGTCTACGGCCATCGTGTTTTATACATATATATATATATATATATATATATATATATATATATATATATATAGTGGGGAGTAAATGTTTTAGGGGTGTGTCACATTTTATACCCAGTATGGTATGAGTTCATGGTATAGGGTGACCATGCACGAACATGGGAAGTTACAGTTTAGGATTCAAGTCTGTCCTGAGTTAAGAAATTGATGTCGTGATATCTGTAAGGTCTCAGACGTTGTGTTGTGGGCGAGCCAGGGTTGTGGGCGAGCCAGGGTTGTGGAAAATGTCTGTGGCGTTACCTCGTGTGTTTGTTTGGTGCTGGAGTCGTGTTCTGGTTGTGAGGTCACCTGTGTGTGGGGCGAGGACTTGTGGTCAGCAGGAGGTGATGGAAGGTCATGATGGGTGATCACTGTATTGCCGGCGCGCGCGCGCGCACACACACACACACACACACACACACACACACACACACACACGCACACACACACACACCTAGGCGGCTAGTGTACCAGTAGAACAGGTGGCTGCCTACTACCGAGAGAGAGAGAGAGAGAGAGAGAGAGAGAGAGAGAGAGAGAGAGAGAGAGAGAGAGAGAGAGAGCGGCAATTTTAACCACATGCCTGAACACGCTCGCCATACCCCCGTGGTAACTGTTGACCCAGTCTGTATTGTGTTAATTGCTTCACTAAATGGATCAACACTCGGGACAACATCCTTGTTTTAACGACCGGGGGATTTTATTCTCACAGTAATGGACTACAAAGTTATTTCTAGACCAAACTTTAACTTTATGATATATGTATATATAGAGGAGAGAAGTGATACCTCCCATGTATTCCCTGCATGTCGTATAAGGCCACTGAAATAGGCGGAAGCGGGGGAGCCACAAACCCTCCCGTTCTTGTACTCTAGTAGTTTCTAAAAGAAAGAAGTGGGAACACAAGGAGGAGCAAAGCGAGGAGTGCTCATCCTCCTCGAAGGCTCAGGCTTCGGGTTGTCTTGAATGTGTGTGGATGTATCAAGGACGAGGAGAACGGAGAGATAGGCAGTATGTTGGAGGAGAGGAACTTCGAAGTTGTTGCTCTGAGTGGAAACAGAGCTCAAGAGGAGGGAGGAAGAATGGTTTAGGAATCTATTATGGGGTAAAGTCAAGGGTTAGTGCGAGGGCGTGAGCGAAGGAAGGGGTAGCATCTTCCGCTGAAGGAGTGATAAGAATGTGTGAAAGAGTGTAAGGAAGTGAGCCCCAGACTGATGCGGGTGAGAATTGAAATTGGATTACGAGAGGTGGGTGATGATTTGTGCTCTTGCACCTGGAGACTAGAAGAGAAAGGAGCCTAGGCATACGCACTAGGAGGAGCCAAGTGACGGTGTGGCTGGAATTTTGACGCCAGGGATCAAGTGTTGATGATGTTCGTGTGAATGTGAGAGTAGGTAATGTGGCAGATGAGAATGTAATTGTGGGACGAGGTGAGGGGAGGGTAAACACACCCTCCCCTCACCCAGCTCTGTGAAAGAGAATGATGAGCGGCTTGTGAAGTTGTGTGCTGGAGAAGGACTGGTAGTTAGGGATACCTAGTTTAAAAAGAGGGACGTCCATAAGTATACGTGGGGGAGTTACGTGGTAAGTGGGAGGGTTTTGGATTGTGCACTGATTTGATGGATGTACAAAAGAGTATATTTGGGTCGTGGTGGTATGGGTAGTGAGAGCGAGCAATGGCAATTGGTTTGGTGAAGAGAGAAGGAGTGGTGAAAGCCTTGCGTAAGATGAAGTATAGCAAGGCGGCTGTAGTACATTGCGCTGACTTTGTTAAGGAAGAAGATGACTGTATTGTTGATTGGTTAGTTAATGTTTTTAATGGAAGTATGTATAATGGCGAAGTGACCGAGGGCTGACAGAATGTCTGTTTAGTGCCGTTGTGTGAATGAAAGGTGAGACACAAGTGAACGTTCAAACTACAGAGGTACAGATAAGTTTGCTGAATGTACTGCAGACTGTCTAAAAGGGACTTTCTTAGACCTCTTATTTTCACCAAGGCCACAACAGGACCCAGTGATTAGGGCATCGAACCCAACGAGAATTGTTACTAATCTAGCCAGAGATAACTGTTCATAATGTTTTAAATAATGGGAAAAATGATATAACATATATCATGCACTAAATAATAATGTTAATAATGATAATGATATATTATTATTATTATTATTATTATTATTATTATTATTATTATTATTATTATTTGCATGATACTAGGCAAATTATTGCGTTTCCTTCTTGGCATGTAAACCCAGACATACCGTCAGTCACCACTTGACACACATTTGCACTGAGATCCTCCAAGGAACACAGAGTCGAATCCCTCACATCAAGACAGCCAAAGCAGTCACTCACTCACTCTACCTTGTATACACTCGTCCTGGCGCGTGAGTACCGTCCCCCGC
>NC_092225.1:51949478-51981978 GCF_036320965.1 Panulirus ornatus
GTCCCGAAGTTTATATATATATACACACACGCAGTTAGGGGGTCTCCCTTCCCCAGCAGCCCAGAAAGGCATGGAGATGAAAATTCTCTCTACATAAGGTTATACATAAGGTTATACATACATAAGGTTATACATACATACGGTTATATATGAAATAAAATTCCGTAACTTACATGGAGCTGATGTGTATGTAACCCAGGGGGAACCAGCTATCGCAGATCTTGTCACTCTACAGGCAGAGGTAGGGTGGTGGTAGTGGTACAGTCTTGTGGCATTATGCCAACACCAGTGGAACCGTGTGGTTCATACGCCCATCGTCTCTTACAGAGAGAAGACCTCCCTCCCCATCCCTCACTCTGTGTATGACCCTTGACCCCCTGAAGCGAGTCCCCTGAGTGAGAGTTTATAATCGAAGGCACCGAGAGAGAGAGAGAGAGAGAGAGAGAGAGAGAGAGAGAGAGAGAGAGAGAGAGAGAGAGAGAGAGAGAGACTCACAGGTTATGTTTAGCCGGTGCCTTGTTGAATACACAAATAGGACGGTTGGTATTGCATGGAGAGCTCGAGGATAGGCGTCAGTTAGAGGGTGAATGAGGTTAAGACTTTCTAACAAAGGGACTTGAAAAGGCGGGTTGTATAGCCAACCATACAACACAAGGGGCTACAATTTTGTTACGTAACCATGGAAATACCCTCGCGTCCCCTTCCTCCCCGCAACACAGGAACCTAGAAAGGTTGTCTCGCTAAGTTTGACATGCCAGGTGACTGATATGTTATCTAGCCAGCACCTCAGACAGAGGAAGGGGACTTTGAAAGGGGACTTGGGTAAACATGCGGGTGTCCAAGACCGTCTTGGACAGTCGCATGTTTACCAAATGGCGTCCTGGCTACGTCTCTTCGTTGTATATCAACTGACTGTTATATTTCTCTCTTGTGTCTCCCCTGGTGATGTGATGATTACACGAAAGTGCACATGGGAACTTATCGTGTTTTCATTTTTCCCGTGGACTCATAGGAATATGCCTCCCTACTTGGAGACTCCTTTGTTAACGAAGCCGTTAAGCTCTCAAACACAGAGGTGTTGACTCAGAGAGATCCCGAGAGAGAGAGAGAGAGAGAGAGAGAGAGAGAGAGAGAGAGAGAGAGAGGCGTAGCTGTGTGTACAGAGCTGCTGCTGCCGCTGGCGGCTGTTGCTGCTGCTTCAGACAACCCACTTTGTAACTTGTTGGAACATTGGTATTGGATGCCAGAGCAACTCTCTGGACGCACCTTCTGGTCGAGTGGTAGTATCACACTCTCTCTCTCTCTCTCTCTCTCTCTCTCTCTCTCTCTCTCTCTCTCTCTCTCTCTCTCTCTCTCTCTCTCTCTCTCCCGTTGTACATTGTAGGGGACTGTGATGTAAGACGGGTTACCGTTTCTGTTCGATTGCAGGAAAGTATGATCATCAAGGATAGTGAACAGACCAGTTCAGATGTGAAGGTACTCAGTTAAAGATACGTTGCTACACTTCACTGTGGAGTTGTTTTACACGTTGGATGGTTGGGTGTATGTATGTGTCCGTCGTGCAGTGGGAGGTTGGCAACGGCAGTTGTGTGGGAGGAGGAAATTCAAGCCATGAACCGAGTGGAACAGTGGGAGGAACCCCTTGTCAGTAACCAGGATTGGCTGAGAGACTTTCCTCACCTACGTACTTTAAGAGGAAGATCATTGCCCTGGGGTGTTTTGAGTGTCTGAGAGTCAGGTCACAGGAATTGGGTAACTATATCCTCCTCCATCGCGTATTCGTATCTCGGAAGCGTGAAGATCCAACAAGAACATTCAAGTGTTTTATCCAATCTTTGAGTGGCCGTTTGACGCAGCCAGGGTCCTGTACACAAGCTGTACGCTGCGGGTGTATTCTTTTAAAGCTACGTGTGTCACCGATGTCTCTCTACCTCACTCTCTACCTCACTCTCTACCTCACTCTCTACCTCACTCTCTACCTCACTCTCTACCTCACTCTCTTCCTCACTCTCTACCTCACTCTCTACCTCACTCTCTACCTCACTCTCTACCTCACTCTCTTCCTCACTCTCTACCTCACTCTCTTCCTCACTCTCTACCTCACTCTCTTCCTCACTCTCTACCTCACTCTCTACCTCTCTACCTCACTCTCTACCTCACTCTCTTCCTCACTCTCTACCTCACTCTCTACCTCTCTACCTCACTCTCTACCTCACTCTCTTCCTCACTCTCTACCTCACTCTCTACCTCAGGAGACGATGGGTATTGCCTAGGCCTCCTCACTAAGCCATGTGGTCGACAGTGATTTGTCCCAGCTCAGTGAGGGGGTTTGGTTTCCAGCCTTGTTGACCTGACCAGGTCAGCGTCAGGGGGAGAGAAGGTATTGATGACAGGAGTTTAAATGGGGTGGGGGGAGAGAGAGAGAGAGAGAGAGAGAGAGAGAGAGAGAGAGAGAGAGAGAGAGAGAGAGAGAGAGAGAGAGAGAGAGAGAGAATTCTTTTTTATCTGAAGCGAAATTTAAGGTTGGAAAACCTTTTTTTTTCTTTTTATCATTTTAGGTTTTAGGATGATACTCACCATCCCTTGCGTCCACTGCTGCCTTGGCAGAGACATGTCGCCAACCACTGCCCAGCTTGGGCGACGCTCCGCCACCCAAGCTCTGGAGATCACGGGACACGTCAGCGGAGACGGGAGGAGTAGCTCTTGGAAGCTCATTCATCGTAGCTAAAAGACATTACTGGGCTGGGGCGCTCCCACACTCTGGTGTCTCCGAATTATATTATCTTCATCTGGTCCTCATTCCCTCCTCTCTCTCTCTCTCTCTCTCTCTCTCTCTCTCTCTCTCTCTCTCTCCTCCCATCCACCTCGTAGTGATCCCAGAGGAGGGCCCGTGTGCAAGCCACATCCCACTGAATATATATCCCATGGCGGATGGGTTGTATGACTCACAATCGGTCACATCGTGAGTGTCAAGGCGGGTTAAGTTTGCCTTGTCATACGTCCTCTCAGATGACCATCCTGGAAACTGCCAAAAAATCTATTTTGGTAGATAATTATTCACCTGGCTACTATAGTACTGTAAGCTTCCTGAAGTGGCTGAAGTCGGTGCCAAGGCCTTTTCGTATCGTCTTCCTCCCCCCCAGTGTGTAAGAAACTACTAACATGTAGTGGTTTCCGTCAGACATCTCGGTGAGGGGAAGCACTTAGAAAATTATTTTCTTCGATATTGCGCCTTTCCAAGCTGGTGACGAAGCCGTCTTTTATTTGATGTTGGGAGTGATGGACGAGATACAAGAGCTTAAAGGGCTGTTATTACACCTGAGAATTTGATGTGTATATATATATATATATATATATATATATATATATATATATATATATATATATATCAACGTGTACATAGAAATGTGTAGGTGTGTGTATGTGCGTATGTGGACGTGCATGTATATATGGGTGGGTTGGGGCCGTTCTTTCGTCTGTTTCCTTGCGCTACCTCGCTAACGCGGGAGACAGCGACAAAGTGTAATAAATAATGAATAAATGAATGAATTATGGTATATAACGCATATAATGATTCTCTCTCTCTCTCTCTCTCTCTCTCTCTCTCTCTCTCTCTCTCTCTCTCTCTCTCTCTCTCTCTCTCCCACGCCAACCTCGCTAACATGGAGGTGTTTGTGTAGCCTTCAACCTCACCAAAACATTCAACCTCTCCTTCCCAGCACAACCTCACAAACATGTTTTCGAGGAATAAGATGAAAGCAGTAATGACTTTCTCAAGGAATTTCCTCGCTGGATGAAATTAAGACAAAAGAGGCCTCCGGCACCTGCCTCCAGCAGCTGTTCACCGAATCCGTTTCCTAACGCTGTAAGTGTCTTAGGACTTCCCAAGCCATATTTCACTACAAGAAGAGATTACAGATTAATCGATTAATAAACATTCTAATGCACACACACACACACACACACACAAAAAAAAAAAAAAAAAAAAAAAACGGCGAAAATGGCCCCAACTGAACTCGATCTATCTCCTTTGTATTACACATCATGATTTATTATATTTTCTATAATTTTTTTACTTTTCCTTCCGTAGCTTTAACGTGGACTACTACATTTCGCTGGGAGCTCAGATCGAGAGCGATGTCTTCGTATGACTGATTTTTTGTGTACAGTGATGAGATCGCGTTATCGTATTAATAAATATGGGAGTCGCTGGCAACTGGTACTACCTCCCTCCCGGCCCGTCTCTCTCTCTCTCTCTCTCTCTCTCTCTCTCTCTCTCTCTCTCTCTCTCTCTCTCTCTCTCTCTCTCTCTCTCTCTCGTAGTGACATTTTCCACCTACGTCATACATAACCATGGTCACAGTGTTGCAAAATGGACATCAGTCACTCCCGAAATGTCTTTATATAAAGAGAAAAAATTGAACAACTTGCAAAATTTGAATCCGTCGCTCGTGAAAATGTTAAGTGAAAATTTTGAGCCATAAGAGCGAGCGGGTTAATGTGTAGTTTGGACTTTGCCCGAGTTTGGCCAGTTATCACAGTTATTAACTGGGGTTCATAACTCGATTGGAAATTTTCACATTTGACTGTGCAGTTTATTATTTAAAACACACGTTTTTTTTTTATATATATATATATAAATATGTTCGAAGCAAAACTACCACCCATTCTCATATCTCACTAGCGGTAACTGTGCTCTGCTGCAGGCGACACTAGTTGCCATAAACCACCTTTTTCTAGTTGGTTACGTTATCTGGTCGTAAATGGTCATACTTATTATTTATATATATGTTATATTAACGAGTTGTATCCTCCGAATCTTCGTATTACTTATACAAATTAATGGTCTCGTCTTGTGCTCCTGTATCTTTCAACAACCATCAAATGGTCCTAGGATGTGTGCAGCTTAGCTTGCACACCAGCTTATCAAGCTGCCATCCATATTTAGGTCATATAAATTTTTTTTAATCCTTCTTCGATCTGTCTCCAGCTTGAATTCCCTGCGTAGACTCCGCCATATTTGCTCACCATTGTATTTTGAAGGTATGATGTTGCCTGACCGTTAGGACGTCTTGGTTGAGGATCAGTTGGTCGGTCACACCAACTTGCCGGGGGCGTCGCCCCCAGCTGGCAATATCAGGAATGGCGCGTTTGTTGACAAGGGCCAGCTCCAGGTGGGGACCCGGGAAATCCAAATGGGCTGAAGTTATGTGAACTAGTCGTTGAAGACGTCCATTGGAGTGAGGGTGGTTGAGTGTACGCAATGTGCATGTGGCCTTAAGATCACTCCAGTCGCCAGCCTGTAGAATGTGGCCTTATGATCACTCTAGCCTGCAGTATGTGGCCTTATTATTACTCCAGCCTGCAGTATGTGGCCTTATGATCAGTCGCCAGCCTGCAGTATGTAGCTTTAGGATCACTCCAGCCTGCAGTATGTGGCCTTATTATTACTCCAGCCTGCAGTATGTGGCCTTATGATCACTCCAGCCTGTAGTATGTGGCCTTGGGTCACTCCAGCCTGGAGTATGTGGCCTTATGATCACTCCAGCCTGCAGTATGTGGCCTTAGGTCACTCCAGCCTGCAGTATGTGGCCTTATTATTACTCCAGCCTGCAGTATGTGGCCTTATGATCACTGCATGTAATACTCACCCACTCCCTTGTCTCGCTTTTTCTGCATGTTGACACAGTCAACGGGGCAGCCAACAGTGAAGAAAGATATCCCCAGCTTTGCCTCCAGGAGGCTAGACCTGGAATCGACCTGAGGGAGGGACTGGCTCGTGGTGCTGGAAGTATTCGGAATGGAGGAAAAGATTTGGGGCCCGCGAGAACCAACCATATCATGGCTTGGATGGGCGACGCCATTCAGCGGTATGATGGATCGCCATGGTTCTTCTTCGTGTCCCCAGGGTTCTTGCCACGCGATTGTGGCCTCAGTGACGAAGGCGTAAAGCTAAGATATATCTTACGTTACCATTTTTTTTTCTTACATGTTTCTCTTATTGCCGTCGTGCGCGAGAGCAGTATATGTTATCGTCGCATATACTCGAACATGGGCCCCAGAAATACATAGGTAGCGATGTCGACTGCTGCACCACGGAGACACCTTGAACATATAAGAAGTGTTAAGTGCTCGGATATAGATATATTTTTTCCCCGCCTTCCGGATCAGAATCGTTTAATGAGGCAAGGTAGACGCAGCAGGTAGAATTCAGGGGCTTTTGAGGTAGACTCGACCCCCTGCTGGCTTACTGGCGAAGCTTCAACACAGTCTGGATCTTCTCTTGGCTTACTGGCGAGGCTTCAACACAGTCTGGATCTTCTACTGGCTGACTGGCGAAGCTTCAGTACAGTCTGGATCTTCTCCTGGCTTACTGGCGAAGCTTCAACATAGTCTGGGTCTTCTCCTGGCTTACTGGCGAGGCTTCAACACAGTCTGGATCTTCTCTTGGCTTACTGGCGAGGCTTCAACACAGTCTGGATCTTCTGCTGGCTTACTGGCGAGGCTTCAACACAGTCTGGATCTTCTCCTGGCTTACTGGCGAGGCTTCAACACAGTCTGGATCTTCTGCTGGCTTACTGGCGAAGCAGAAATGTGGATAATTTTTCCTTTTTTTTATTAAATATGTGGAATTCTTCTTCGTTATCATGTGTAGAGACAACCCAGACACCTTTTTATAACGTATGTACAATGAAGTTCCCTCAGGACTAAGGCACGTCCCTTGAGCACGACTGCACGGCTCTTGAGCACGACGGTACGACCTTTGAGCACGACGATACGACCCTTGAGCACGACGTACGACCCTTGAACACGATGGTTCGACCCTTGAAAAAGATGATACGACCCTTGAGCACGACGTACGACCCTTGAACACGATGGTTCGACCCTTGAACACGACGGTACGACCCTTGAGCACGACGGTACGACCCTTGAGCACGACGTACGACCCTTGAACACGACGGTACGACCCTTGAGCACGACGGTACGACCCTTGAACACGATGGTTCGACCCTTGAACACGATGGTTCGACCCTTGAACACGATGGTTCGACCCTTGAACACGACGGTACGACCCTTGAGCACAACGGTACGACCCTTGAGCACGACGGTACGACCCTTGAGCACGACGGTACGACCCTTGAACACGATGGTTCGACCCTTGAACACGATGGTTCGACCCTTGAACACGACGTATGACCCTTGAACACGATGGTTCGACCCTTGAACACGACGGTACGACCCTTGAACACGACGGTACGACCCTTGAGCACGACGGTACGACCCTTGAGCACGACGTACGACCCTTGAACACGACGGTATGACCCTTGAACACGATGGTTCGACCCTTGAACACGACGGTATGACCCTTGAACACGATGGTTCGACCCTTGAACACGATGGTTCGACCCTTGAACACGATGGTTCGACCCTTGAACACGACGGTACGACCCTTGAGCACGACGGTACGACCCTTGAACACGACGGTATGACCCTTGAACACGACGGTACGACCCTTGAGCACGACGTACGACCCTTGAACACGATGGTTCGACCCTTGAACACGATGGTTCGACCCTTGAACACGATGGTTCGACCCTTGAACACGATGGTTCGACCCTTGAACACGATGGTTCGACCCTTGAACACGACGTATGACCCTTGAACACGATGGTTCGACCCTTGAACACGACGGTATGACCCTTGAACACGATGGTTCGACCCTTGAACACGACGGTATGACCCTTGAACACGATGGTTCGACCCTTGAACACGACGGTATGACCCTTGAACACGATGGTTCGACCCTTGAACACGATGGTTCGACCCTTGAACACGACGGTATGACCCTTGAACACGACGTATGACCCTTGAACACGATGGTTCGACCCTTGAACACGACGTATGACCCTTGAACACGACGTATGACCCTTGAACACGATGGTTCGACCCTTGAACACGACGGTACGACCCTTGAGCACAACGGTACGACCCTTGAACACGACGTATGACCCTTGAACACGACGGTACGACCCTTGAGCACAACGGTACGACCCTTGAACACGATGGTTCGACCCTTGAACACGATGGTTCGACCCTTGAACACGACGGTACGACCCTTGAGCACAACGGTACGACCCTTGAGCACAACGGTACGACCCTTGAGCACAACGGTACGACCCTTGAGCACAACGGTACGACCCTTGAGCACGACGGTACGACTCTTGAAGCACGATGGTACGACCCTTGAGCACAACGGTACGACCCTTGAGCACGACGGTACGACCCTTGAGCACGACGTACGACCCTTGAACACGATGGTTCGACCCTTGAACACGACGTATGACCCTTGAACACGACGGTATGACCCTTGAACACGACGTATGACCCTTGAACACGATGGTTCGACCCTTGAACACGACGGTACGACCCTTGAACACGATGGTTCGACCCTTGAACACGACGTATGACCCTTGAACACGACGGTACGACCCTTGAGCACAACGGTACGACCCTTGAGCACAACGGTACGACCCTTGAGCACAACGGTACGACCCTTGAGCACGACGGTACGACCCTTGAGCACAACGGTACGACCCTTGAACACGACGTATGACCCTTGAACACGACGTATGACCCTTGAACACGACGGTACGACCCTTGAACACGACGGTATGACCCTTGAACACGACGTATGACCCTTGAACACGACGTATGACCCTTGAACACGATGGTTCGACCCTTGAAAAAGATGATACGACCCTTGAGCACAACGGTACGACCCTTGAGCACAACGGTACGACCCTTGAACACGACGTATGACCCTTGAACACGACGTATGACCCTTGAACACCATGGTTCGACCCTTGAACACGACGGTACGACTCTTGAAGCACGATGGTACGACCCTTGAGCACGACGTACGACCCTTGAAGCACGATGGTACGACCCTTGAGCACGACGGTACGACCCTTGAGCACAACGGTACGACCCTTGAACACGACGGTACGACCCTTGAGCACGACGGTAACGACCCTTGAGCACAACGGTACGACCCTTGAGCACAACGGTACGACCCTTGAACACGACGTATGACCCTTGAACACGATGGTTCGACCCTTGAACACGACGGTACGACCCTTGAGCACAACGGTACGACCCTTGAACACGACGTATGACCCTTGAACACGACGGTACGACCCTTGAGCACGACGTACGACCCTTGAACACGACGTATGACCCTTGAACACGACGTATGACCCTTGAACACGACGGTATGACCCTTGAACACGACGGTACGACCCTTGAACACGATGGTTCGACCCTTGAACACGACGGTACGACCCTTGAGCACAACGGTACGACCCTTGAAGCACGATGGTACGACCCTTGAGCACAACGGTACGACCCTTGAGCACAACGGTACGACCCTTGAACACGACGTATGACCCTTGAACACGACGTATGACCCTTGAACACGACGGTATGACCCTTGAACACGATGGTTCGACCCTTGAAAAAGATGATACGACCCTTGAGCACAACGGTACGACCCTTGAGCACAACGGTACGACCCTTGAGCACAACGGTACGACCCTTGAACACGATGGTTCGACCCTTGAACACGATGGTTCGACCCTTGAACACGATGGTTCGACCCTTGAACACGATGGTTCGACCCTTGAACACGACGGTATGACCCTTGAACACGATGGTTCGACCCTTGAACACGACGTATGACCCTTGAACACGACGTATGACCCTTGAACACGACGTATGACCCTTGAACACGACGTATGACCCTTGAACACGATGGTTCGACCCTTGAAAAAGATGATACGACCCTTGAGCACAACGGTACGACCCTTGAACACGATGGTTCGACCCTTGAACACGATGGTTCGACCCTTGAACACGATGGTTCGACCCTTGAAAAAGATGATACGACCCTTGAGCACAACGGTACGACCCTTGAGCACAACGGTACGACCCTTGAACACGACGTATGACCCTTGAACACGATGGTTCGACCCTTGAACACGACGTATGACCCTTGAACACGACGTATGACCCTTGAACACGATGGTTCGACCCTTGAACACGATGGTTCGACCCTTGAAAAAGATGATACGACCCTTGAGCACGACGTACGACCCTTGAACACGATGGTTCGACCCTTGAACACGATGGTTCGACCCTTGAAAAAGATGATACGACCCTTGAGCACGACGTACGACCCTTGAACACGACGTATGACCCTTGAACACGATGGTTCGACCCTTGAACACGATGGTTCGACCCTTGAAAAAGATGATACGACCCTTGAGCACAACGGTACGACCCTTGAACACGACGGTATGACCCTTGAACACGACGGTATGACCCTTGAACACGACGGTATGACCCTTGAACACGACGTATGACCCTTGAACACGACGTATGACCCTTGAACACGACGTATGACCCTTGAACACGATGGTTCGACCCTTGAAAAAGATGATACGACCCTTGAGCACAACGGTACGACCCTTGAAGCACGATGGTACAACCCGTGAGCACGATGGTATAAATGTTATACATTATGGTACAACCCTGGAGCACGATGGTACGACCCTTGAGCACGACGTACGACCCTTGAACACGATGGTTCGACCCTTGAACACGACGGTATGACCCTTGAACACCATGGTTCGACCCTTGAACACGATGGTTCGACCCTTGAAAAAGATGATACGACCCTTGAGCACAACGGTACGACCCTTGAGCACAACGGTACGACCCTTGAACACGACGGTATGACCCTTGAACACGATGGTTCGACCCTTGAAAAAGATGATACGACCCTTGAGCACAACGGTACGACCCTTGAACACGACGTATGACCCTTGAACACCATGGTTCGACCCTTGAACACGACGGTACGACCCTTGAACACGACGGTACGACCCTTGAGCACAACGGTACGACCCTTGAACACGACGTATGACCCTTGAACACGATGGTTCGACCCTTGAAAAAGATGATACGACCCTTGAGCACGACGTACGACCCTTGAACACGATGGTTCGACCCTTGAAAAAGATGATACGACCCTTGAGCACAACGGTACGACCCTTGAAGCACGATGGTACGGCCCTTGAGCACGACGTACGACCCTTGAACACGACGGTACGACCCTTGAGCACAACGGTACGACCCTTGAGCACGACGGTACGACCCTTGAACACGACGGTATGAACCCTTGAACACGATGGTTCGACCCTTGAACACGACGGTATGACCCTTGAACACGACGGTATGAACCCTTGAACACGATGGTTCGACCCTTGAACACGACGTATGACCCTTGAACACGACGTATGACCCTTGAACACCATGGTTCGACCCTTGAACACGACGGTATGACCCTTGAACACGATGGTTCGACCCTTGAACACGACGGTATGACCCTTGAACACGACGGTATGACCCTTGAACACGATGGTTCGACCCTTGAACACGACGGTATGACCCTTGAACACCATGGTTCGACCCTTGAACACGACGGTATGACCCTTGAACACGATGGTTCGACCCTTGAAAAAGATGATACGACCCTTGAGCACGACGGTACGACTCTTGAAGCACGATGGTACGACCCTCGAGCACGACGGTACGACCCTTGAACACGACGGTATGACCCTTGAACACCATGGTTCGACCCTTGAAAAAGATGATACGACCCTTGAGCACGACGGTACGACTCTTGAAGCACGATGATACGACCCTTGAGCACGACGGTACGACCCTTGAGCACGACGGTACGACCCTTGAACACGACGGTATGACCCTTGAACACCATGGTTCGACCCTTGAAAAAGATGATACGACCCTTGAGCACGACGGTACGACTCTTGAAGCACGATGGTACGACCCTTGAGCACGACGGTACGACCCTTGAGCACGACGGTACGACTCTTGAAGCACGATGGTACGGCCCTTGAGCACGACGGCACGACCCTTGAGCACGATGGTACGACCCTTGAACACGACGGCACGACCCTTGAGAACGACGGTACGACCCTTGAGCACGACGGTACGACCCTTGAAGCACGATGGTACGACCCTTCAACACGACGGTACGACCCAAACTTGAGCACAACGGTACTACCCTTGAAGCGCGACGGTACGACCCTTGAGCACGACGGTACGACCCTTGAACACGACGGTACGACCCTTGAGCACAACGGTACGACCCTTGAAGCAGCAGGTGTCAGGACGGTGGACCAAGTTGAACATGAAGATCCTTCAACTTAGGTGAAAAAAAAATAATTACATTTCTCTTGTGATCGCTCGTAGTGCGATTACCTTTCAGTCGGCCTTGTTACGTCATGATTACACCCACGTCGCCGAGAAGCACGCCCAGGGTAATTAAGGGCAAATGACTATAGTTATTACATGTGCGTGACCCAAATTGTCCTCATTACGCGATCGTATGACCTTAGGTGACCCTCGTTGTCCCCCTTGTATGCACGCTTGGAATGGCCATATTTCTCGTCTTTATGACGGAACTTGACAAGGCACACACACACACACACACACACACAGGTCAGCCCCTCGTGGCGGAGTGACTAACGCTGCGACCCACCAATAGCAGGAGCCCCTGCTCGAACCCCCGGCCAGGGCAAGCCAAGCAACACAGCAGTTCGCCAGCCAACGCCTGGTGAATACCCAGAGTTCCTGCACGATCCTAGTCCATCTCTCCTGGGTCTGACTGACCCTGGCGTTGTAGAAAAAATTATCATTTCCTTATTATCCTATATCGTCTTTTTATGTCTTAAAAACACTTTTTATCCTATTCACTTATTATCGCTTATTTTTCTAATTTTGTTTATTATCATCTTATTATCGTTTATCGTCTTATCAACTTATTATCATCTTATAATTTTAACTTTATTTCTCTTATTATCCTTATTATCTTTTTTATCGTCTTATTATCATCTTATCGTCTTTATCTTTATCACTTTTTTTCATCTTTTAAAAGTCTAAAACATCCTTTTTTCTTATTATCTCTTTTATCACTTAATTTTTACCTTATTATCAAACTTATTTTCATCTTAATCTTTACGTTTTTTCAACCATTTCGAATCCCCCCTAGGGGGCACCCTCTAAAAACTAAAAATCTTACCAAAACTATTATCAAAACTATTTATCAAAACTATTTACCCGTTTTACCCTCATCGCTACCCTCTTATAAAACACCTTTTTAAACTACCATCCCCCAAAAAAACCCCTCTTAATCTTCTAAATCGTCCTTACCCAAAATTATCGGGGCTAATCTCCCCAAATCGTCCATTACCAAGGTCTTTCCTTATACAAAACTAACCCCCTACCAAAACATTTATCAAAACTAATCAACTAAATCGCCCTTACTAACGTCTACAAAACTAATCGTCTAAACAAACAAAACCCCCTTTTTATCACCTGGCCGACAATTGTGGCTCGAGGTGTGGAAATTTGGGCCCCCGGTTTTGGGGTGGGGGAATTTGGGAAAACCCCAGGGGGGGGGGGGGAAAGGGAAGAAGAGGGGGGAAAAAAAAGGGGGGAGAGAAGAGGGAGAAGTTAAGGTTTTGGGGGGGGGGCAAGGGGGGGTTTTGGCCCGGGGGGTTTATCGTTAGGGACGGGGGGCAAATCGTAAAAAGGATCTTTTTTTTCCTCTAACCAAAAGGAAAAAGTACCGTGTACAAAAACCCCCCCGTGGGACCAAACCCCTACAAATTACAAAAACCCCCTACCAGCAAAAACCCAAAAGGGTGGGAAAATTTATCAAGGAAAACCCGACCGTGTACAAAAAATTAAAAACCATGGCAAACCCCCAAAAAGGGTGGGACTTTTAAAACCCAAGGACAAAAACCATGAATAAGGACAAAAAAACCCCCCAGGATGGGAAAACCTTATGCTCAAGGACTTTCCTCGCAAAACCCGGGGGCGAACCTTAGTGCTCAAAGACCATAAGCATTGCCATTGGAACGTGAAGAATGGTAAACATCATTTTAATATCCACTCCAAAGTCTGAAAAGCTTCCAAAAATCCCTCTCTCTCTCTCGCCAGGGGCCTGCTGGGCTCAGAACTTAATTAAAAATGTTCGAAAAACATTGTACTAGATTACGGGTCTGCCATAATACACTACCGAACGTCACATATTAAAGTGATGATATTAAAAAAAGAAAATAAAATTATTTGACGTACAGAATACCGCAGCCCATACAAATTACGTCACCAAATTATGAACACAACAGGGGCAGTCCATCTTTGTAATGTGGCACGTATGGCGCTACCTCGCTAACGCGGGAAACGGTGAACAGGTAGGAAAGAGGAGAAAGGAAAGAAAATAAGTTTAAGGAAGAAGGTGAATGTGGGGGAAATAATCCAAATGTAATTCTCGGGAAAAGAAATAATTATCGAACTTCCGATTGTTCACGGCGAACATCCAGGCAAGATCACGGAGAACAAGGCGATAACTGTTGACCCTTAAAGCACAACGGTACGACCATTTAGCCTCGGGGGTCATAGGTCACGTCATTTGAGCCAAGGGTCGAACCGTAGTGCTCAAGGGTTTGAACAGAAAATAAATATAACATTACATTTAGCTCGGTCACGTCTCCCACTGAGGGAAGTTTTTAATCACTCCACAAGTCTCAACTTCTAATTCAATAACGTGATCTAGAAATCCTGTAGACCCGCCGAAACTAGAAAACAGAACTACCAAAGAAACCAGAAGCCCCTAAAGAAACCAGAAGCCCCAAAGAAACCAGAAGCCCCAAAGAAACCACAGTCCCCTTAAAAAACTAGAAACCTACAAGAAACCAAAAGTCCCAAAAGAAACCAAAAGCCCCCAAAGAAACTAGATGCCCCAAAGAAACAACAAGCTCCCAAAAGAAACCAGAAACCCCCAAAGAAACCAGAAGCCCCAAATGAAACCAGAAACCCCAAAAGAAACCAGAAGCCCCCTCCAAAGAAACCAAAAGCCTCCCTCCAAAGAAACCAGAATGCCTCCCCTCAAAAAAAGAAAGTTCGTCAATGAATACTGATATGGCCTCGCCTACAATCATGACGCCACCTTCCCCTCGTTTTCCTCCAGATCTTCCCTTATCTTGACGAGCAAAAGATGTGTGGTAGAGAGCGGGACATTCGTTCAAGGAACCGCCGGTCCATTTTCTTTGGTCGAGGCGTCTCGTTCAGAGAACCGCCGGTCCATTTTCTTTGGTCGTCTCGTTCAGGGCACCGCTGGTCCATTTTCTTTGGTCGTCTCGTTCAGGGCACCGCTGGTCCATTTTCTTTGGTCGTCTCGTTCAGGGAACCGCTGGTCCATTTTCTTTGGTCGTCTCGTTCAGGGAACCGCTGGTCCATTTTCTTTGGTCGTCTCGTCCAGGGAACCGCCGTTCCATTTTCTTTGGTCGTCTCGTCCAGGGAACCGCTGGTCCATTTTCTTTGGTCGTCTCGTTCGTGGACCTCACGTCCCCCACCACCAGCAGGGGGTCAGTCGTGGATGCCCCCTGACCTGACCTGACCTGACCTGACCTTGGATGAGGGTTGGGTGAGGTAGTTCTCCCGTCCCAGAGGCAGGTGATGACGCATTCATGACCCGCTTACCCGACCAGTGCCTGATGCAGTTACCTACACACTCACTCACTCACTCACTCACTCACTCACTCACTCACTCTCTCTCTCTCTCTCTCTCTCTCTCTCTCTCTCTCTCTCTCTCTCTCTCTCTCTCTCTCTCTCTCTCTCTCTCCAGGAAAGACTTAGTATTGGGAAAAAAAAATTCCCCCGTGACTTCCAAGCTTCTCGGCTCATGCAAGATATTAAAAAGAAAAAAAAAATCAAAATGCCGAATGAAATTGTCGAAGAGCGATACATTTTTCCCCCACATATATATATATATATATATATATATATATATATATATATATATATATATATATATATATATATATATTTTTTTTTTCTTTATACTTTGTCGCTGTCTCCCGCGTTTGCGAGGTAGCGCAAGGAAACAGACGAAAGAAATGGCCTAACCCCCCCCCCCCCCATACACATGTATATACATACGTCCACACACGCAAATATACATACCTACACAGCTTTCCATGATTTACCCCAGACGCTTCACATGCCTTGATTCAATCCACTGACAGCACGTCAGCCCCGGTATACCACATCGCTCCAATTCACTCTATTCCTTGCCCTCCTTTCACCCTCCTGCATGTTCAGGCCCCGATCACACAAAATCTTTTTCACTCCATCTTTCCACCTCCAATTTGGTCTCCCTCTTCTCCTTGTTCCCTCCACCTCCGACACATATATCCTCTTGGTCAATCTTTCCTCACTCATCCTCTCCATGTGCCCAAACCACTTCAAAACACCCTCTCCTGCTCTCTCAACCACGCTCTTTTTATTTCCACACATCTCTCTTACCCTTACGTTACTCACTCGATCAAACCACCTCACACCACACATTGTCCTCAAACATCTCATTTCCAGCACATCCATCCTCCTGCGCACAACTCTATCCATAGCCCACGCCTCGCAACCATACAACATTGTTGGAACCACTATTCCTTCAAACATACCCATTTTTGCTTTCCGAGATAATGTTCTCGACTTCCACACATTCTTCAAGGCCCCCAGAATTTTCGCCCCCTCCCCCACCCTATGATCCACTTCCGCTTCCATGGTTCCATCCGCTGCCAGATCCACTCCCAGATATCTAAAACACTTCACTTCCTCCAGTTTTTCTCAGTTCAAACTCACCTCCCAATTGACTTGACCCTCAACCCTACTGTACCTAATAACCTTGCTCTTATTCACATTTACTCTTAACTTTCTTCTTCCACACACTTTACCAAACTCAGTCACCAGCTTCTGCAGTTTCTCACGTGAATCAGCCACCAGCGCTGTATCATCAGCGAACAACAACTGACTCACTTCCCAAGCTCTCTCATCCCCAACAGACTTCATACTTGCCCCTCTTTCCAAAACTCTTGCATTTACCTCCCTAACAACCCCATCCATAAACAAA
This sequence comes from Panulirus ornatus, assembly GCF_036320965.1. NCBI lineage: Eukaryota > Metazoa > Arthropoda > Malacostraca > Decapoda > Palinuridae > Panulirus > Panulirus ornatus. The sequence continues at coordinate 51,966,538 of NC_092225.1, forward strand.
TTAAACAACCATGGAGACATCACACACCCCTGCCGCAAACCTACATTCACTGAGAACCAATCACTTTCCTCTCTTCCTACACGTACACATGCCTTACATCCTCGATAAAAACTTTTCACTGCTTCTAACAACTTTCCTCCCACCCCATATATTCTTAATACCTTCCACAGAGCATCTCTATCAACTCTATCATATGCCTTCTCCAGATCCATAAATGCTACATACAAATCCATTTGCTTTTCTAAGTATTTCTCACATACATACATATATATATATATATATATATATATATATATATATATATATATATATATATATATATATATATATATATATATATATATATATCCCTAAAAGAGAATAAATAATGTGATTTTTCGTGGTGTTTCCTTCCATACCACAAAATGATTATCACATAGTTTTTTTATTATGATATACACTGTCATTATCACATAGGCTTTTCATTATGATATATACTTGTCATTATCACATAGTTTTTTTATTATGATATACACTGTCATTATCACATAGGCTTTTCATTATGATATACACTGTCATTATCACATAGGTTTTTCATTATGATATACACTGTCATTATCACATAGGTTTTTCATTATGATATACACTGTCATTATCACATAGGCTTTTCATTATGATATACACTGTCATTATCACATAGGTTTTTCATTATGATATACACTGTCATTATCACATAGGTTTTTCATTATGATATACACTGTCATTATCACATAGGTTTTTCATTATGATATACACTGTCATTATCACATAGGTTTTTCATTATGATATACACTGTCATTATCACATAGGTTTTTCATTATGATATACACTGTCATTATCACATAGGTTTTTCATTATGGTATACACTTGTCATTATCACATAGGTTTTTCATTATGATATACACTGTCATTATCACATAGGTTTTTCATTATGGTATACACTGTCATTATCACATAGGTTTTTCATTATGATATACACTTGTCATTATCACATAGGTTTTTCATTATGATATACACTGTCATTATCACATAGGTTTTTCATTATGATATACACTGTCATTATCACATAGGTTTTTCATTATGATATACACTGTCATTATCACATAGGTTTTTCATTATGATATACACTGTCATTATCACATAGGTTTTTCATTATGATATACACTGTCATTATCACATAGGTTTTTCATTATGATATATACATGTCATTATCACATAGGTTTTTCATTATGATATACACTTGTCATTATCACATAGGCTTTTCATTATGATATACACTGGGAACTCTGGTGTTACCTCAGGGGAAAATTATTCGTGATGGTAATTCGTGAGGGGGAGAAATCCTCGTCCAATTTCTTCAAATTAGTGACACCAGCTCAAAGAAATCGTCAAAATTGGCCGAGTTTTTTCTTACCCTCGAAACAGCTGTATGCAAATTACTTTAAATCATTACACAATTTTTTATATATTTTTTTTTTCTTCAAGGGTTACGTAGCGTATGGGCGAAAATTCCACATTTTTGTTTTGACCTTCTCCCCCCCCCCCCCCCCCCCCCCCCACTATGGACTTTGATATATGATTAATTAACGACGCTTCATTAAGAGCGCCCAGGTAATATGTGATGACCTTGCGTAACCCCTTGAGCAGGAAGCACGGCCCTTGAGCACGCCCAGGTGGCTCCGAGGCTGGACGGTACGGCACTTGAGCTGGACGGTACGGCTCCGAGGCTGGACGGTACGGCCCTTAAGCTGGACGGTACGGCTCCGAGGCTGGACGGTACGGCACATGAGCTGGACGGTACGCCCACTGAGCTGGACGGTACAGACCCTCTAAGCTGGATGGTACAGCCCCCTAAGCTGGACGGTACGCCCCCTGAACTGACGGTACGGCCCTCTAAACGGACGGTACAGACCCCTCTAAGCTGGACGGTACAGCTCCCCTAAGCTGGACGGTACGGTCCTTGAGCTGGATGGTACAGCCCCCTAAGTTGGATGGTACAGCCCCCTAAGTTGGACGGTACGGCTTCGTAAGCTGGACGGTACCGCCCCTGAGCACGTCTGTCTGCGCCTTGCGCCTCATGATAGCTCCATGCGCAGCAGAAGACGGATTTGTACCAGTGTCGTTTGAAATAAGGGCAACAGTGAGCCACACTCATATATATATATATATATATATATATATATATATATATATATATATATATATATATATATATATATTATACATAATCGCAGTTTCCCGCGTCAGCGAGGTAGCGCCAGGAAACAGACGAAGAATGGTCCATCCACACAACTTTCCATGGTTTACCCCAGACGCTTCACATGCCCTGATTCAATCCATTGACAGCACGTCGACCCCGGTGTGCCACATCGATCCAATTCACTCTATTCCTTGCACGCCTTTCACCCTCCTTCATGTTCAGGCCCCGATCACTCAAAATCTTTTTCACTCCATCTTTCCACCTCCAATTTGGTCTCCCACTTCTCCTCGTTCCCTCCACCTCCGACACTTATATCCTCTTGGTCAATCTTTCCTCACTCATTCTCTCCATGTGCCCAAACCATTTCAAAACACCCTCCTCTGCTCTCTCAACCACGCTCTTTTTATTTCCACACATCTCTCTTACCCTTACATTACTTACTCGATCAAACCACCTCACACCACATATTGTCCTCAAACATCTCATTTCCAGCACATCTACCCTCCTGCGCACAACTCTATCCATAGCCCACGCCTCGCAACCATACAACATTGTTGGAACTACTATTCCTTCAAACATAGCCATTTTTGCATATATATATATATATATATATATATATATATATATATATATATATATATATATATATATACATATCTACTGATTCATACATGTACATACACATACGCAGACATTACATATATACACATGTACATATTCATACTTACTTGCCTTCATTCACTCCTGTCGCCACCCTGTTCCACAGGAAAACAGCGTCGCTCTCCCCTGCTTCAGCGAGGTAGCGCCAGGAAAACAGACAAAAAAAAAAGGCCCCAATCGTTCACACTCATTCTCTAGCTGTCATGTGTGATGCACCGAAACCACAGCTCCCTATCCACATCCAGGCCCCAGACGCTTCATATATATATATATATATATATATATATATATATATATATATATATATATATATATATATATATATATATGCGCGAAAATTTCACTTCAGCGTGAAGAGGTATATGCACAGTCAGCCATTTTTGGTGTTTGTGTGGGCAGAGCAGTGGGTCATTGGTTGGTGGTTCAGTGTAGGAGCTGCGCCGTGGGCGCGAGTGCTCCTGTGATATGATGGATCGATGTTTGTAATGTTGGAGACATGTATAGTTTCCAGAGCACATGAGCTGAATGTATGACCCCTACTTTGTCTGGGAAGTGCACCGTCTATGTTGCTCTCCTCTGTACTTTCTCTGTTAGTTCTTTGTGTGTGTGTGTGTGTGTGTGTGTGTGTGTGTGTGTGTGTGTGTGTGTGTTTTCTTTTTTTTTTTTTAGGCACGGTGACCAAACATGGAAAGCATATCCTAGTTTTCTTCCAATGTAGATATGAACAGCTTTCTGAACATTGCCTTATCCATACGCATGAATGCAGTTCCACCACTTACGAACAGACAGTTGCTCGCCTCAACTACTATCCGTGAGTTGGGACCCTGGCGACACAAGTCTTCATCACACACCACTGCTGCACAGGGTCGTGGGTTCATCCAACATGTCACCAGCTGTGTTAAACTCGGACCCATTGAACACGGCGAGGCTCACGGTTTGTGGCTGGGGAAGTTGAACCCAGGATCCTTCAGGCAGTAGTGTGCTGTGTTGGGCTATGTTGGACTGTAAGGGTGCTGGTTAAAGGTGTGAGCTGTAATTTGAAGGTTCGTCTTGTACCTTCTGATGAACAGTAAGTGATAAATGATAACAAGATTATGTAGAAATTAGAGCAACGTGTTAACTGGAGCTCAGTTAACACGTTCTTGTGAGTATTTATTTTTTTCTGTTTATGTTACGTTCAAAGATCGTAGTGACATTTGTTAAGTAACCTCATGAGCACGACGCTACAAACCATCATTACGATGAGGTGACCTTTGACCTGACCCTCTCAAGGGACAAGTTTATAGAGGCCAGGTCATCGTCCTCGGGTGTCTCGACCTCGGGTTAAGTATTTTGTGGAATTCCACGTGTTTATCTTCCTGGAAATCTTGGCATCTCATATTCCCAGGAGGCTCCATGTTAAGGCCGGTAATGTGGCTGTCACGCGAACGCGTCCAAGAATGAGGGAGGCCGACACCTGTTAAGGGAGAAGCTGAGGAAGCTTGACGTACCCTGTGGAAAAAAAAAAGAAGTTATTTTCGAATGACTGTGTGGACGAAATGGTGTAGCTTAACCGGAGCTTGAACGTCGACACGCTCGTTGTAATCAGGTGATGCCAGGTGTAACCGCGGTAGGGAACGCGATCCCGGAGGTAAAGTAATTCGTTATAGATCCAACAGCGTTTTCTTGATGTGCTGCAGCTTCGTAAGGAAGTCGGCTAAGATGTCTTCTTGCACGTTTGGCAGCTCAATGTAAGATACCATGGTTATCGTAAGATAACCCTCTGCGGGGTTTTATATCTGGTGCCTTCCTGAGGGTAAGATTAATGTTAAGGGAATCTATGACAGAAATGATCAGGCTTTGTGAAGTGTAACCTTCCGGGCACAACGGTACGTCCTTTGGATGCAGTGGCTTGGACTTTTGACCACCATCCTTGGCTTGGTGAGGCGGCGAAGGTTCTGGGAGCGCTGAAGAATGTGCGCAAAGAGAGATCGTTATTTGGGAGGGGAAAAGTGGGTATGTTTAAAGGTATAGTAGATCCAACAGTATCATATGGATACGAGGCATGGGCTATAGACAAGGCTGTGGGACGGAGGGTGGATGTGTTGGAAATGAATTGTTTAGGGAAAGTACTTGGTGTGGGGAAGCTTTGATCGAGTAAGTAATGAAATGGTAAGAAAGATGTTTGGTAATAAAAAGAGTGTGTTTAAAAAAGCAGAAGAGGGTGTGTTGAAATGGTTTGGACATGTGTAGAGAAATGAAACACGATAAGCTCCCCAAGTGCATTTTCGTGTAATAATCACATCATCAGGGGAGGTACAAGAAAGAAATGTAAGTCCGTTGATATACAACGAAGAGACGTAGGTAGGACGCCATTTGGTATATATATATATATATATATATATATATATATATATATATATATATATATCACTGTCGAGGTCAAGGAACGCTACGCCATGTGGGAGCAGCACCCTCCTCCTCGATTATGTATTCACATGAGATGCGACCATTTACCTTCACTTCTGAGGTGAAATTACACAGCAAGTTCTCACTTAACTGCAGGAGATTATCATGCACGCCTCGACGCGTTAGCTTGGGTACGAGGCCTTTGTACCAGACGCTGACAAAGGCTCCGGGAATATCTAGGACTCGTCATCAGGAGAAATGCATAGGGAAGACATTTCGTGTCATCACAGATCGGGTGTGCTTTTCATGTTTGAGTTCGAACGATGTCTTATTGAACGGATGGATGTTATCTCAACGCGTCTTTCGCAAAAATATTTTCATGTGTCTTCTGAATCTTTGAACAGGTGATTTGTGCTTCTTCCCAGCATGATTTTACGAGTTCGAGCTTCTAATTCTATACTCACATTGGCTGTTTAATGGAAGACCAGAAGAACGCTTCAGGGAAACGTCTAGACTTGTTATTGTGCACATCTTATACGGGCGTTCGTCAGGTCTCGGGAGCTTTGTTCGTATGTACGTGGTAGTGGAGTGTTTTTTTTTGTACGTCTCCATAGAGTGAAGGTTGAGGTCGACAGACGACGTGTGGTTAGTAATGGCAGACTAGTTTGAGGAGGAGCTACTGGTCTGGGGAGTGTGTGTGTGTGTGTGTGTGTGTGTGTGTGTGTGTGAGGAGGTGGGGTCATACCTCTGCTGGTGCTAGTGACAGAACCATTAGGTTTGGTAGGTATTAGGATGGTGACTGGAAGCAGTCCTTTTATTTTTAATGCCCATCTTCGATAAGGTACTTAGAGAACATCATGATAGTTTTCTATAGTGTTCTAATACCCTTTTGTTTCATTTTCTTGATACGTATGATTACGGAAGACTTTGTTTGCTGTTGTTAGTCGAGGTGTATGGCGATGCCTGACGTAACGTTGTGGCATTATCTGGGAATGAATTGTTCACGTTGGAGGTTCCAGTCGTGGACAAGAGGCCGGACCGTAATCAGTAAATAATGAGGTTAATTGTGAAAGTGGAAAAGATGAGACGAGGACAAGTATACACGAATTTTGAAGGAAATGAAAACCTTTTTTTTTTCTTAAGTACCAAGTCATAGTTTTTGGTAAAGACAGAGTGTGGGAAAAGAAACAGTTATTAATCCTTTGTAGGGTCTAGCTAGTGGTTGGGGGCACACAGGCAGCCAGCTCTCGGGAGCAAAAAAAGCAAAGAAAAATACCTATAGAAGAGGGAAAATCTTGTCTGATATCCATCTTGTTTACCATTCCCTCCAGTACGAGAGTCCTTGTCACTCACCGTGGTCCCGTCCGTGCCCAGGAACAACGTCCCAGACGCCATGATCTGTGGGGCCTCATTATGCCACTCACTGGGATGCCATAGCACGGTAATTAGTGTCAGCGTCTCAGGCTACGCCAGTGTTGATATTAGTCACCAGAACCGGCTGTTCCATCGAGCTCGCGCGGACACCCGAGTAGACGGGAGATGTACCAACCACTCTGACATACTTGTGGTACACAAGATCCAAGGAAGGATGAAGCCAGATGTACCTAGAGCATCAGAGAGCCTTGTAGCCTGGCGGCGAATCCGGTCTCTTTGCCGTTAATGTTTTGGGTCCAGAAGTTCAAACGAGTCACCAGCGCGCCACTAGAGACGAAAGCAAGCGGCCGCCTCCTCCTCAAAATAAAAGGATGTCCTCGTTATCTCTGAGTACACACACACACACACACACACACACACACACACACACACACACACACACACAGGGCAAACTGATTGCAAGCGACTTTGAGGATTAACTTGCCGAGCGAAACGTTCCCGGAGACAAAAGAGCATCGCTGCCTCTGATGCTACTAGCTGGCGTGGGTTTGAATCATCCTTTCAAGTCTCGTTAAATACATTCAGGAACTGACCCGTCAAGGGAGGTGTTGTTTATACTTACTCTGCTGGTAGTCAGGTCTCCGGGTTTATTGTGAAACCCTCTTGGTGTTTGGTGAGGTCGTCATTAAGGGTGTTCGATCATTTAATGACAGGAGAACATGACCGTCTCTCTGTGGCTCACACAAGTGGTGTCTTGTGTGAGCTGCAGCTGAGGGACTTGATCCACAGAGGGTTCGACGTTGAGAGGCGTCATTGTCAATGTGAAATGTGAATATGATGGACTTTATACTACAGAATTAATATTATTATCAGCAGCAGTAGTAGTAGTAGTGGTATATCTGTGATTATAGTATTAATGAAAATGATAATGATAATAGTAATATAAATGATGATAATACTTTTAGTAGTATTGGTAGTAATGACTATAATGATAATAGTAGTGATGATAATGATAACAGCAATAATGATAATGATAATGATAATAATGAAAATGATTAGAGTAATCATAATAATAATGATAATGATAATCATAATAATAATGATAGATGAAGCCATGGGAGCTGAAGTCTGTCACAGGACGATGGATGGGTTTGATGGTCCTGGGCACAGTAATGAGCGTATGTAAGGAGAGGTGAGAGTAAATCAGAGCAAAGATGGGTATGTCTCGAGGTATAGTAGTCGTGATAGTGACGTATGGATGCAAGTCTTTGCTTCCGAATGCAGAGGAAAGGAAGAGGATATGTGTGTGTGTGTGTGTGTGTGTGTGTGTGTGTGTGTTTTGATCATGTTCACTTGCAAAAGTTTCTGCTAAACAAAAACCTCCTTAGTATATAATAATGATAATAATCATAATGATAATGATAATAATAATTACTATCATTATTACAATTATTATGATTATTAATACTTTTTATCGTCTTGGCGAGGTAGCGGCAAGAAAAGACGAAATATGGCCTTATTTGCACTCTTCCAATCTCAGTGTTAAGCCGGAGGTACCGAAACCACAGGCCACAGCCAAGCCCCACAGACTAACCCTTATGGTTCAAATTGACCCCTTCGTACGCCCAGGTTCAGCCTACAAACAGCACATCGTCCCCCATATATCACTCTTTAATTCTTTCTATCCAACGGACTCCTCTCACCCTCCTGAAAGTTCAGACCTGCAAATACCTACAACGCCTCCCACACTCCATCGTCCCGACTCCTCTTCCTCTCTGTGCTTCGCTCGCTTCCTAAAACACAGAGATCCTCTCAGTCAATCTTTCTTCACTCATCCTCTCCACATGGCCAGAGCGCGGGGCCATCACCACACACCCTTTTCAAGGTCCTCCTGATCCAGACTCGGCTCACCGTCACATCTCTCACTGCAGTGTTTATCTCTCAACTTAAGCCTTAAGCCACGTATCGTCCCTAGGCATGCACGTTCCAACGCACACACACACACACACACACACACACACACACAGGAGCAGATCATTCCATTGCACTTCTGGTGGCCCCGCGAGGGGCAGCACTGAGGATTGTACATTGAGACTTTATATATATCTCCCCCCCCCCCAGCGGTTGAAGTTGTGTCGTACCTCCGGGCCGAAACTTTGGCCCCGAAAGTAGGTAAAGTAAGTTTTGTGGCTCAGTAGTTTCGTGGAGGGGAGGGAGAGAGAGAGAGAGAGAGAGAGAGAGAGAGAGAGAGAGAGAGAGAGAGAGAGACCCTTCGCTCTGACGTGGGTCATAATGAGGTTGGTCAGCAGAGCTAGACTGGCTTTGCTGTATGGTAAAGCATGTTGGAGGGTATTTGTTGTTTGTCTTTTTTTTTTTTTTTTTTTTTTTTTTTACAGAATTGTATGATCTTGTCGTCTTTGAAATGGCTGTCGAAGTTTTATCTGGTGTGGGGGGAAGCTGCCTTGACTTTTGTTTTCGTATTTGGCACATCTACATTCTCTCTCTCTCTCTCTCTCTCTCTCTCTCTCTCTCTCTCTCTCTCTCTCTCTCTCTCTCTCTCTCTCACACACACACACACACACACACACACACACACACACAGCTTTGCCAAGGAAGTAAAGAAACAGGCGGGAAAAAGGTCAGGCTGTCGATGTACATCAGGTATCCGGATCCCACGGATCGCCGCGCGCGAACGTCAACACGGATTTTTACTGTATTTCCCTCACGTCTGGGTAGCAAAACCTCCCCTCTCCCATAGGCGCGACCCTCGTCGAATAATTGATGGAGGAAAGTTTTTGGGGCGGCGGTCGCCCTTGTTTACCAAGACATGGCTGGCCCGGGTTTGTCTGGGTGGGAGAGGAAGATAATAGGATGATGAAGACGTGTTGACAAATGTGTTGGAAACCTGACGCAGACATTATGGTTATATACGTTGATATCATCAGATATTGCTGTTTTTATTTTCCTTCCTCTTCTTCTTTTGTACTGCTGCTTCCTCCTCCTCCTCCTCCTCCTGCTCCTCCTCCTCCTCCTCTTCTTCTTCTTCTTCTTCTTCTTCTTCTTCTTCTTCTTCTTCTTCTTCCTCTTCTTCTGTGACGCGAGTGTGTCAACAATTTGCTGCCAAACTGCCATGTGAATGAGCTGCTGGTGTTGGTGGGAGAGGGTGGACAAGTTCAGCGAGATGATGGCCTCTTGGTAGGTGGTGTAAGATGGGCCCAGGATCATGCTGGATGCTTTCGTCTGAACTCTCTCTCTCTCTCTCTCTCTCTCTCTCTCTCTCTCTCTCTCTCTCTCTCTCTCTCTCTCTCTCTCTCTCTCTCTACGTAGCTGTTAGTACGGAGGACCAGGCTGGGGAGACGTAGGTGGGCTTAGGTAAAATGAAGATGGTTTACGCATTCCTGAGCTCAACTGGTGGGACGCCTAGTGATGTCAGTCGACGGAGTAGGTACAGACGGTATGAGGAAGATATGTCGATAGCACTGACATGAGTGTTCCAGTTTGCAGCGTCGTCTGTAGTGACTGACACCAAGAAGTTTGAGGTCTCTGGCTAACCCGGAGGATGTCAGGGCCTTAGCGTGATGTCAGGGGACAGGATGTTGTCTGCGCCCAGGTTCATGTGCGTCGCCAGTCTCTTGGTGTGGGCGATGGCGACGTCGTTGGCTGTAGTCCACTCCTGAAGGTGGTGGATGATAGGCACCGAAGTCACTGTTCGATGCTGAGTTGTTCGAAGACCTACGATTACACAGAAGGAAAGAACAACCTCAGTCACTCGTTGAATTCAAATCTGTCTTTTCCCCAGAAAGTGAGCACACATTCCTTATGTGTCTGTCCATCCGTCCGTCTTCCCGTCCTTTTTATCCGTCTACCCGCCCGATCATCCACCTGCTGATCCGTCTGCCCATCCATCTGTACGTCGCTGGAGAACGACACAGAATTATACAAAACTAATTAGAGTATTATGTTGGTTACATGATATTGATATCGTTGGCACAGAAGAAGTAGCCGTGTGAGGAATATTATAATGCATTTCCCAACCGTATGGTCTCGCCCGCCGTGCAGGGCTTGGTTGTGAAGCAACCATGGAGTGCCCTCTCTCTCTCTCTCTCTCTCTCTCTCTCTCTCTCTCTCTCTCTCTCTCTCTCTCTCTCTCTCTCTCACCCGGGGTTGTGAAGTCATTCACAACAACCCATCGTTTGTTGGTGGTGTTGGCTCCTGGTTTCCCTAGTGAAGAGTTTCCACCCGGAGACGCCTGAATGAAGTAGTCCATGTGTATGTGTGACGCGTTGTAACACAGGTGGAGTCGTCCACGTCCTCCCAGCGGCGCTTTGTGTCCTTCGGGGCCTCGCTGGTGAGGATGGCGAAGTAGAGCGGACCCAGCTTGGTGCCCTGGGGTACGCCGCGTGTTAGGTGTAGTGTGTCTGTATGTTGTGGGTGGATGAGGATGATAATACATGCAGACATAATTGTAGAACACCTGAATTATAAGCTTATATAGTGTCCATATGTCTTTCTCTCGGGTCTGCCATATTTCGATACTAAATAAACTTGGCAACATCTGGCGAGCCAGTTCGTAAATAGTAAACTAAACTGTACGAAACTATAGAAAACGTGAGGGAATGTTCGCCATTCCTCATCCGTTCCTGATGTTTACAAGACGCCAAGCCATCGCTCACTAGAATCAGAATAGAGCAAATTACAGTTCGTGTGTGGCGTAGCTTTCGTCGCACCAATCCCCCTGATTCCAGACTGTGACATTTATCACGTTTCCAGTATTCCAGGCAGGTCCCGAGAGAGATTTTCTCCTGATTTTCCAGGCGAGCTACATTACGCTCCAGGTGTGATCTGGAGGTAGATAGGAACACAGCTTGATTGTCTCGATGTCGCCAGGGGAGCAGCTTAGGTCGGCTTAGCTGAACACGTGATCCGAACCCAGCTTGAGGCACAGTAGTTTGACTCCCACTCCCTCGTGTCTACGTCCCTGTGTCTACCTCCCCTTTGTCTACCTCCTTCTTGTCTACCTTCCCCGTGTCTACCTCCTTCTTGTCTACCTTCCCCGTGTCTACCTTCCCCGTGTCTACCTCCCCCATATCTGTCACGCCGTTGATAACAACATATGTTTTCTTGGCGTTCCTCCAGCTCCCACTGCTCTCGCCCATCTCTCTCTCTCTCTCTCTCTCTCTCTCTCTCTCTCTCTCTCTCTCTCTCTCTCTCTCTCTCTCTCTCTCCCCCCCCTTGGCGTCACGTCCCTCGCACTCGGGGGTCCCCTGTTCGATCTCAGAGAACTGGTCTAGGTTAACACCGTCATCATGGCTCCTCCAGGAATATATGGAGTGTGATCACCTCTTACCATCTTTCCCTCTTTTTCTTCTGCTGAGGGAGGGGGTTTACATGGTCTTTCCTCCTCTCTTTACATGACTCGTTTCACTCATCCCTGGCGCCGTCCCAGGTGCATTCCATCGTTCCCTCTCCAGCAGTTCTGCGTCTTTCTTCCCTCAGGGTAAGAGGACCCACCTGGTGTAGCATGTTGTGTTCCAGCTTGGATTGTATGGACGTCTGGGCATCTGTTCGCGTACTGGAAGGCAGATTTCACTTTCAACAGCATATATATATATATATATATATATATATATATATATATGTATATATATATATATATATATATATATATATATATATATATATATATATATATATATATATATATATATATTATCCCTGGGGATAGGGGAGAAAGAATACTTCCCACGTATTCCCTGCGTGTCGTAGAAGGCGACTAAAAGGGGAGGGAGCGGGGGGGCTGGCAGTCCTCCTCTGTCGTTTTTTTTTTTTAATTTTCTAAAAGAAGGAACAGAGAAGGGGGCCAGGTGAGGATATTCCCTCTAAGGCCCAGTCCTCTGTTCTTAACGCTACCTTGCTAACGCAGGAATGACGAATAGTATGAAAAGAAAAAAAAAAAAAAATATATATATATATATATATATATATATATATATATATATATATATATATATATATATATATATATATATATGGACGATTTTGCAGGGGAAAAAATGCAATTGAGTGGGAGATGTATAAAAGAAAGAGACAGGAGGTCAAGAGAAAGGTGCAAGAGGTGAAAAAGAGGGCAAATGAGAATTGGGGTGAGAGAGTATCATTAAATTTTAGGGAGAATAAAAAGATGTTCTGGAAGAAGGTAAATAAAGTGCGTAAGACAAGGGAGCAAATGGGAACTTCAGTGAAGGGCGCAAATGGGGAGGTGATAACAAGTAGTGGTGATGTGAGAAGGAGATGGAGTGAGTATTTTGAAGGTTTGTTGAATGTGTTTGATGATAGAGTGGCAGATATAGGGTGTTTTGGTCGAGGTGGTGTGCAAAGTGAGAGGGTTAGGGAAAATGATTTGGTAAACAGAGAAGAGGTAGTAAAAGCTTTGCGGAAGATGAAAGCCGGCAAGGCAGCAGGTTTAGATGGTATTGCAGTGGAATTTATTAAAAAAGGGGGTGACTGTGTTATTGACTGGTTGGTAAGGTTATTTAATGTAAGTATGACTCATGGTGAGGTGCCTGAGGATTGGCGGAATGCGTGCATAGTGCCATTGTACAAAGGCAAAGGGGATAAGAGTGAGTGCTTAAATTACAGAGGTATAAGTTTGTTGAGTATTCCTGGTAAATTATATGGGAGGGTATTGATTGAGAGGGTGAAGGCATGTACAGAGCATCAGATTGGGGAAGAGTAGTGTGGTTTCAGAAGTGGTAGAGGATGTGTGGATCAGGTGTTTGCTTTGAAGAATGTATGTGAGAAATACTTAGAAAAGCAAATGGATTTGTATGTAGCATTTATGGACCTGGAGAAGGCATATGATAGAGTTGATAGAGATGCTCTGTGGAAGGTATTAAGAATATATGGTGTGGGAGGCAAGTTGTTAGAAGAAGTGAAAAGTTTTTATCGAGGATGTAAGGCATGTGTACGTGTAGGAAGAGAGGAAAGTGATTGGTTCTCAGTGAATGTTGGTTTGCGGCAGGGGTGTGTGATGTCTCCATGGTTGTTTAATTTGTTTATGGATGGGGTTGTTAGGGAGGTGAATGCAAGAGTTTTGGAAAGAGGGGCAAGTATGAAGTCTGTTGGGGATGAGAGAGCTTGGGAAGTGAGTCAGTTGTTGTTCGCTGATGATACAGCGCTGGTGGCTGAATCATGTGAGAAACTGCAGAAGCTGGTGACTGAGTTTGGTAAAGTGTGTGAAAGAAGAAAGTTAAGAGTAAATGTGAATAAGAGCAAGGTAATTAGGTACAGTAGGGTTGAGGGTCAAGTCAATTGGGAGGTAAGTTCGAATGGAGAAAAACTGGAGGAAGTAAAGTGTTTTAGATATCTGGGAGTGGATCTGGCAGCGGATGGAACCATGGAAGCGGAAGTGGATCATAGGGTGGGGGAGGGGGCGAAAATCCTGGGAGCCTTGAAGAATGTGTGGAAGTCGAGAACATTATCTCGGAAAGCAAAAATGGGTATGTTTGAAGGAATAGTGGTTCCAACAATGTTGTATGGTTGCGAGGCGTGGGCTATGGATAGAGCTGTGCGCAGGAGGATGGATGTGCTGGAAATGAGATGTTTGAGGACAATGTGTGATGTGAGGTGGCTTGATCGAGTAAGTAACGTAAGGGTAAGAGAGATGTGTGGAAATAAAAAGAGCGTGGTTGAGAGAGCAGAAAAGGGTGTTTTGAAATTGTTTGGGCACATGGAGAGAATGAGTGAGGAAAGATTGACCAAGAGGATATATGTGTCGGAGGTGGAGGGAACGAGAAGTGGGAGACCAAATTGGAGGTGGAAAGATGGAGTGAAAAAGATTTTGTGTGATCGGGGCCTGAACATGCAGGTGAAAGGAGGGCAAGGGTGAAAGGAGGGCAAGGAATAGAGTGAATTGGATCGATGTGGTATACCGGGGTTGACGTGCTGTCAGTGGATTGAATCAGGGCATGTGAAGCGTCTGGGGTATACCATGGAAAGCTTTGTAGGTATGTATATTTGCGTGTGTGGACGTATGTATATACATGTGTATGGGGGTGGGTTGGGCCATTTCTTTCGTCAGTTTCCTTGCGCTACCTCGCAAACGCGGGAGACAGCGACTAAGCATAAAACAAAAAAAAAATATATATATACATATATATATATATATATATATATATATATATATATATATATATATATATATATATATATATATATATATACTTATGTATTTCTATGAACGGCTGGAGGCGCCGAGAAGTGCACACCAAGAATGAAGATCGTTTAGCATAGGTCTTAAAAGGAGAAAAAAATTATTTTTTTTTTCTTAAGAAAGTGGAGAAAGTTTTGCATCGCCATGAAGTGTCAGGCTATTGTTTTCATGTCGCTAAGGACAGGACGAGGTGAAGTGTTCCAGAGTTTAGCGAGAGACGTGAGGAAATAAACGTCGCAACGGCTTTCCCTCCACACCACCCTGGCGTCACTCTCTTGCTCGCCTGGGGCAGGATGGGCCCAAGCGGAGTGTTGGATGAAGGTGGGTTGAGTTGCAGTGTGCTCGGTGCTTGCACACACACACACACACGCACACACTCTCTCTCTCTCCTCTCCTCTCCTCTCCATTACATTTTCCAGGGTTAGATTTTATTAGCCATTTGTCGGACCACCGTTCTGTTTCTGTTTCTGTTTCGTGTGTGTGTGTGTGTGTGTGTGTGTGTGTGTGTATGCGTGTGTGTGTGTGTGTGTGTGTGTGTGTGTGTGTGTGTGTGTGTGTGTGGTGGTACGCTTGACCCTGGGTCATGTGT
>NC_092225.1:51989478-52024767 GCF_036320965.1 Panulirus ornatus
ACACACACACACACACGCACACACACAGTGTGTATTTCTGGCTTAGATTTACGAAGACATTTTTTGATTTTCTCATAACTAACCCTTGGGTTAAGTTAGAGGTAACTATGACTTATTAAAAAAGAAAAAGAGGAAGAATTGGTTGATGGGAGTAAGAGGAGAGACATTACTTAAGAGAAGAGCTAAAGGTTTTTTTTTATATAGGTCAGGAGCGATGTTCATCGTTTTCTATCCTGATCATCAAATAGAAAATCTGGGAGGGACTAAAAAGTTTATCTTTACGGGTCGGCGAGATTACAGGAAATTGAAAATATATGTGTATTTTGGAGAAGTTCTTGAAGAGAAGTACATTTTTTTTTTCTATTCTTTAAGGATTAGGGAAAAACTTTTTGAGAGTTAAATTTTTTTTTTAGCGGGTTGGATGGGAAACTTTGGAGGATGGAGAAGTTTTTGAGTTTAAAACGTCTGGTAAAAAAAAAGGTGCGCAGCTTAAGTGATGCTTTGTTGGAGTTGAGTGCGTGTGTTGCTTTGTGAAGACGGCTGACGGCGAGTGCGTTAAGGGTACGGTGAGTGAGTGAGTGTGTGTGTGTGTGTGTTGAGGGTACTGTGTGTGTGCGTGTGTGTGTGTGTGTGTGTGTGTGTGTGTTGAGGGTACTGTGTGTGTGCGTGTGTGTGTGTGTGTGTGTGTGTGTGTGTGTGTTGAGGGTACTGTGTGTGTGTGTGTGTGTGTGTTGAGGGTACTGTGTGTGTGCGTGTGTGTGTGTGTGTGTGTGTGTGTTGAGGGTACTGTGTGTGTGCGTGTGTGTGTGTGTGTGTGTTGAGGGTACTGTGTGTGTGTGTGTGTGTGTGTTAAGGATGAGGTAAGTGTGTGTGTTCATGTCCTTAGAGTGTATATAGTAAGCTTGTGCTCATACTTAGCAAGATAGAGTTCATACTTAGCAAGCTTGATTTCGTAGTTGGTAAGCTTGAATTCAAACTTAGTAAGCTTAAGTTCATAATTAGTAAGCTTGAGTACACACTTAATAGGCTTAATAGCAAACTTGAACTCATACTTAACAGGCTAGAGTTCACACTTAACAAGCTTGAGTTCGTACTTAAGCTACAGTTCATACTTGCAAGCTTGAGATCATCATACTTAAAAAGCTTGACGACAGCTTGTATTGACGATGTTAAAGATGTGTTAGGAAGGAATGGTGGTCGTTGGCGATAATTGCAACATCAGACTTCTATGGCGGATGGAGGACGCCATGGTAAAAGCAGCACGGAGGACGTGTTCTCAATTTAGGGTCGTCGTCCACCAACAGACGTTACAATGATACCAGTTTGGTAGTATGGCTTGTGGTGGCTGGCTGCGGCAACCAGCCACCATGTTCGTGATGACGGTGTGTGTGTGTGTGCGTGTGGGTCGACTGGTCGAGTGGAGTGGCTGCACAGTGATACCGCCATCAGTGTGTGTGTGTGAGTGAGGAGGGCGATTATTTGTCGTCAGAGATCGCAATGGTGGATCTCTCTCTCTCTCTCTCTCTCTCTCTCTCTCTCTCTCTCTCTCTCTGGAGATCTTTTTACAGTCTTTTGACTCCAAATACTTAAATACCACATAAGATAACATCTATACACAGATTTTCATTATAATCTGAGGAAGTTGAATATCTCAGCAAAAAAAAATCCAGGGCTATATATATATATATATATATATATATATATATATATATATAGCCTTGGATTTTTCTTGATTTTTTTTGAAAAAATAGATTTTCTTGAAATTTTAAGCATAGATACTTTTATGTATGCTGAATACGATACTGTGGTCAGAATCTAAAATTCGTATAATTACTCGAGTAATTAGCATTTAGATTTTATCATAATTAGTCCAGGTGCTAATTAACCGGTTAATATCATGAATTACAGTCTTTTGACTCCAAATACTTAAATACCATATAAAATAATATCTATACACTGATTTTCATTAAAATCTGAGCAAAAAAAAAAAATCCAAGGCTTTAGCCTTGGATTTTTCTTGATTTTTTTGAAGCAATAGATTTTCTTTACATTTTCAGCATAGATACTTTTATGTAGGTCAAAATCTAAAAATGCGTATAATTATTCGAGTAATTAGCATTTAAATTTTATCATAATTAGTCCAGGTGCTAATTCAACGGTTATTATGAATTACAGTCTTTTGACTCCAAATACTTAAATACAATATAAAATGATATTTATATACTGATTTTCATTGAAATCTGAGGAAGTTGAAAATCTGAGCAAAAAAAAATCTAAGGCTATAGCCTAGGATTTTTCTTGATTTTTTTCAAAAAATAGATTTTCTTGAAATCTTCAGGATAGATACTTTTATGTATGCTGAAAACGAATCTATGGTCAAAATCTAAAAATTCGTGTAATTACTCGAGTAATTAGCATTTAAATTTTATTGTAATTAGTCCAGGTGCTAATTAAACGATTAATTCTATGAAATACAGTCTTTTGACTCCAAATACTTAGCATATAAGATATCATCTATACACAGATTTTCATTAAAATCTGAGGAAGTTGAAAATCTGAGCAAAAAAAAATCCGAGGCTTGGATTTTTCTTCATTTTTTTCACGAAGTAGATTTTCTTTAAGTTTTCAGCATAGATACTTTTTTGTATGCTGAATACGACTCTGTGGTCAAAGTCTAAAAATTCGTATAATTGTCGAGTAATTAGCATTTCATTCTATAATTAGTCCAGGTGCTAATTAAACGGTTAATATTATGAATTAGTCTTTTGACTCCATATACTTAAATACCACATAAAATAACATCTGTACACAGATTTTCATTAAAATCTGAGGAAGTTGAAAATCATCAAAAAAAAAAAAAAATTCCAGGGCTATACTATAGCCTTGGATTTTTCTTGATTGTTTTGAGAAAATAGATATTCTTGAAATTTCATCATAGATACTTTTATGTATGCTGAATACGACTCCGTGGTAAAAATCTAAAAATTCGTATAATTACTCGAGTAATTAGGATTTAGATGTTATAATTAGTCCAGGTGCTAATTAAGCGGTTAATATCATGAATTACAGTCTTTTGAGTCCAAATACTTAAATACCATATAAAATAATATGTATACACTGATTTTCATTGAAATCTGAGGAAGTTCAAAATCTGACCAAAAAAAAAACCAAGGCTATAAGCCTGGGATTTTTCTTGATTTCTTTGAAAAAATAGATTTTCCTGAAATCTTCAGGATAGATACTTTTATGTATGCTGAATACGAATATATGGTCAAAATCTAAAAATTCGTATAATTACTCGAGTAATTAGCATTTAGATTTTATTGTAATTAGTCCAGGTGCTAATTAAGCAGTTAATATTATGAAATACAGTCTTTTAACTCTAAATACTTAAATAACATATATAATAACATTACACACACATTTTCATTAAAATTTGAGGAAGTTTAAAATCTGAGCAAAATAGATCCAAGGCTATGCCCTTAGATTTTTCTTGATTTTTTGAAAAAATAGATTTTGTGAAAGTTTCAACATTCGTATGATTATCGAGTAGTTAGCATTTTGATTTCATAATTAGTCCACATGCTAATTAAACGGTTAATTTTATGAAATACAGTCTTTTGACTCCAAATACTTAGCATATAAAACAACGTCTATACACAGATTTTCATTAAAATCTGAGGAAGTTGAAAATCTGAGGAAAAAAAAATCTAAGGGTATATCCTTGGATTTTTCTTGATTTTTTTCATGAAATAGATTTTCTTTAAATTTTCAGCATAGATACTTTTATGTATGTTGAATACGATTTTCTGGTCAAAATCTAAAAATTCGTATAATTACTCGAGTAATTAGCATTTAAATATTATCATGATTAGTCCAGGTGCTAATTAAACGGTTAATATTATGAAATACAGTCTATTGACTAAATACTTAAATAACATATAAAATAACATCTATACACAGATTTTCATTAAAATTTGAAGTTGAAAATCTGAGCAAAATAAATCCAAGGCTGTGCCCTTAGATTTTTCTTGATTTTTTTAAGAAATAGATTTTGTGAAAGTTTTAGCATAGATACTTTTATGTATGCTGAATATGACTGTGGTGAAAATCTAAAAATTCGTATAATTGTCGAGTAATTAGCATTTTAATTTTATAATTTGTCCAGGTGCTAATTAAAGGATTAATTTTATGAAATACAGTGTATTGACTCCAAATACTTAGCATATGAAATAACATCTATACACAGATTTTCATTAAAATCTGAGGAAGTTGAAAATCTGAGTAAAAAAAAAAAAAAGGCTATAGCCTTGGATTTTTTAAATTTTTTTGAGGAAATAGATTTTCTTTAAATTTTTAGTATAGATATTTTTATGTATGCTGAATACGACTCTGTGGTCAAAATCTGAAAATTGTTATAATTATCGAGTAATTAGCATTATAAGTTTATAATTAGTCCAGGTGCTAATTAAACGGTTAATATTATGAATTAGTCTTTTGACTCCAAATACTTGAATATCACATAAAATAACATCTATACACATATTTTCATTAAAATCTGAGGAAGTTGAAAATCAGTAAAAAAAAAAAAAAAAAATCCAAGGCTATAGCCTTGTATTTTTCTTGATTTTTTTTTGAGAAAATAGATTTTCTTGAAATTTCAGCTTAGATACTTTTATGTATTCTGAATACGACTCTGTGGTCAAAATCTAAAAATTCGTATAATTACTCGAGTAATTAGGATTTAGATTTTATAATTAGTCCAGGTGCTAATTAACCGGTTAATATTATGAATTACAGTCTTTTGACTCCAAATACTTAAATACCATATAAAATAATATTTATATACTGATTTTCATTGAAATCCGAGGAAATTGAAAATCTGAGCAAAAAAAATCTAAGGCTATACCCTTGGATTTTTCTTGATTTTTTTCAAAAAATAGATTTTCTTTAAACTTTCAGCATAGATACTTTTAAGTATGCTGAATACGACTCTGTGGTCAAAATAAAAAAATTCGTATAAATACTCGAGCAATTAGCATTATACTTTATCATATTTAGTCCAGGTGCTTATTAAACGGGCAATATTATGAATTACAATCTTTTTACTCCAAGTACTTGGCATATAAAATAACATCTATACACAGATTTTCATTAAAATCTGAGGAAGTTGAAAATCTGAGCAAAAAAAAATCCCAGGCTATAGCCATGGATTTTCCTTGATTTTTTGAGGAAATAGATTTTCTTTAAATTTTCAGCATAGATACTTTTATGTATGCTGAATATGACTCTGTGGTCAAAATCTACAAATTTTAATTTTAATTTTAATTTTAATTTTATAATTAGTCCAGGTGCTAATTAAACGGTTAATATTATGAATTAGTCTTTTGACTCGAAATACTTAAATACCACATAAGATAACATCTATACACAGATTTTTATTAAAATCTGAGGAAGTTGTAAATCAGTAAAAAAAAAAAAAGAAAAAAAAATTCCAAGGCTATAGCCTTGGATTTTTCGTGATTTTTTTGAGAAAATAGATTTTCTTGAAATTTTAGCATGATACTTCTATGTATGCTGAATACGACTCTGAGGTGAAAATCTAAAAATTCGTATAATTACTCGAGTAATTAGGATTTAGATTTTATAATTATTCCAGGTGCTAATTAACCGGTTAATTTTTTGAATTACAGTTTTTTGACTCCAAATACTTAAATACCACATAAAATAACATCTATGCACAGATTTTCATTAAAATCTGTGAAAGTTGAAAATCTGAGCAAAAAAAAAACCAAGGCTATAGCCTTGGATTTTTCTTGATTTTTTTGAGAAAATATATTTTCTTTAAATTTTCAGCATACATAGTCTTCTATATCCTGAATACGAATATGTTGTCAAAATCTAAAAATTCCTATAATTACTCGAGTAATTAGCATTTAAATTCTATCATAATTAGTCCAGGTGCTAAGTAAACGGTTAATATTATGAATTACAGTTTTTTTGACTCCAAATACTTAAATACCATATAAAATGATATTTATATACTAATTTTCATTGCAATATGAGGAAGTTGAAAATCTGAGCAAAAAAATCCAGGCTATAGCCTTGGATTTTTCTTGATTTCTTTGAAAAAATAGATTTTCTTTAAATTTTCAGCACAGATACGTTTATGTATGCTAAGTACGAATCTATGGTCAAAATCAAAAAATTCGTATAATTTCTCGAGTAATTAGGATTTAGATTTTATAATTAGTCCAGGTGCTAATTAACCGGTTAGTATTATGAATTACAGTCTTTTAACTCCAAATACTTAAGTACCATATAGAATAATATTTATATACTGATTTTCATCGAAATCTGAGGAAATTGAAAATCTTAGCAAAAAAAAAAAAAATCAAAGGCTATAGCCTTGGATTTTTCTTGATTTTTTCAAGAAAATTGATTTTCTTTAAATTTTCAGCATAGATACTTTTAAGTATGCTGAATACGTCTCTGTGGTCAAAATAAAAAAATTCGTATAATTGCTCGAGCAATTTGCATTTAAATTTTATCAATTAGTCCAGGTGCTAATTAACGGTTAATATTATGAATTACAGTCTTTTGACTCCAAATACATAAATACCACATAAAATAACATCTATGCACAGATTTTCATTAAAATTTGAGGAAGTTGAAAATCTGATTTTTTTGAGAAAATAGATTTTCTTTAAATTTTCAGCATACATAGCCGTATATATGTTGAATACGAATATGTGGTCAAAATCTAAAAATTCGTATAATTACTCGAGTAATTAGAATTTAAATTTTATAATTAGTCGATGTGCTAATTAAACGATTAATATTATAAAATTACAGTCTTTTGACTCCAAATACTTAAATAACACATAAAATAACATCTATGCACAGATTTTCATTAAAATCTGAGGAAGTTGAAAATTTGAGAAAATAGATTTTCTTTAGATTTTCAGCATACATAGGCTTATCTATGCTAAAGACGAATATGTGGTCAAAATCTAAAAATTCGTATAGTTACTCGAGTAATTAGCATTTAAATATCATGATTAGTCCAGGTGCTAATTACACGGTTAATATTATGAAATACAGTCTTTTGACTAAATACTTAAATAACATATAAAATAACATCTATACACAGATTTTCATTAAAATTTGAAGAAGTTGAAAATCTGAGCCCAATAAATCCAAGACTGTGCCCTTAGATTTTTCTTGATTTTTTGAAAAAATAGATTTTGTGAAAGTTTTAGCACAGATACTTTTATGTAAGCTGAATATGACTCTGTGGTGAAAATCTAAAAATTCGTATAATTGTCGAGTAATTAGCATTTTAATTTTATAATTTGTCCAGGTGCTAATTAAAGGATTAATTTTATGAAATACAGTGTATTGACTCCAAATACTTAGCATATGAAATAACATCTATACACAGATTTTCATTAAAATCTGAGGAAGTTGAAAATCTGAGAAAAAAAAAAAAAGGCTATAGCCTTGGATTTTTTAAATTTTTTTGACGAAATAGATTTTCTTTAAATTTTCAGCATAGATACTTTTATGTATGCTCAATACGACTCTGTGGTCAAAATCTGAAAATTGTTACAATTATCGAGTAATTAGCATTATAAGTTTATAATTAGTCCAGGTGCTAATTAAACGGTTAATATTATGAATTAGTCTTTTGACTCCAAATACTTAAATATCACATGAAATAACATCTATACACATATTTTCATTAGAATCTCAGGAAGTTGAAAATCAGTAAAAAAAAAAAAAAAAAAATCCAAGGCTATAGCCTCTTATTTTTCTTGATTTTTTTGAGAAAATAGATTTTCTTGAAATTTCAGCTTAGATACGTTTATGTATTCTGAATACGACTCTGTGATCAAAATCTAAAAATTCGTATAATTACTCGACTAATTAGGATTTAGATTTTATAATTAGTCCAGGTGCTAATTAACCGGTTAATATTATGAATTACAGTCTTTTGACTCCAAATACTTAAATACCATATAAAATAATATTTATATACTGATTTTCATTGAAATCCGAGGAAATTGAAAATCTGAGCAAAAAAAATCTAAGGAAATTGAAAATCTGAGCAAAAAAGAATCTAAGGCTTGATTTTTTTCAAAAAATAAATTTTCTTTAAACTTTCAGCATAGATACTTTTAAGTATGCTGAATACGACTCTGTGGTCAAAATAAAAAAATTCGCATAAATACTCGAGCAATTAGCATTTATACTTTATCATATTTAGTCCAGGTGCTTATTAAACGGGCAATATTATGAATTACAATCTTTTTACTCCAAATACTTAGCATATAAAATAGCATCTATACACAGATTTTCATTAAAATCTGAGGAAGTTGAAAATCTGAGCAAAAAAAAAATCCCAGATGCTATAGCCATGGATTTTCCTTGATTTTTTGAGGAAATAAATTTTCTTTAAATTTTCAGCATAGATACTTTTATGTATGCTGAATATTACTCTGTGGTCAAAATCTACAAATTCGTATAATTATCGAGTAATTAGCATTTTAATTTCATAATTAGTCCAGGTGCTAATTAAACGGTTAATATTATGAATTAGTCTTTTGACTCGAAATACTTAAATACCACATAAAATAACATCTATACACAGATTTTCATTAAAATATGTGGAAGTTGAAAATCTGAGGAAAAAAAAAAAATCCAAGGCCTTGGATTTTTCTTGATTTTTTTGAGAAAATATATTTTCTTTAAATTTTCAGCATACATAGTCTTCTGTATGCTGAATACGAAAAAATAGATTTTGTGAAAGTTTTAGCATAGATACTTTTATGTATGCTGAATATGACTCTGTGGTGAAAATCTAAAAATTCGTATAATTGTCGAGTAATTAGCATTTTAATTTTATAATTTGTCCAGGTGCTAATTAAAGGATTAATTTTTGAAATACAGTGTATTGACTCCAAATACTTAGCATATGAAATAACATCTATACACAGATTTTCATTAAAATCTGAGGAAGTTGAAAATCTGAGTAAAAAAAAAAAAAAAAACAGGCTATAGCCTTGTATTTTTTAAATTTTTTTGAGGCAATAGATTTTCTTTAAATTTTCAGCATAGATATTTTTATGTATGCTGAATACGACTCTGTTGTCAAAATCTGAAAATTGTTATAATTATCGAGTAATTAGCATTATAAGTTTATAATTAGTCCAGGTGCTAATTAAACGGTTAATATTATGAATTAGTCTTTTGACTCCAAATACTTAAATATCACAAAATAACATCTATACACATATTTTCATTAAAATCTGAGGAAGTTGAAAATCAGTAAAAAAAAAAAAAAATTCCAAGGCTATAACCTTGTATTTTTCTTGATTTTTATTGGGAAAATGTATTTTCATGAAATTTCAGCTTAGATACTTTTATGTATTCTGAATACAACTCTGTGGTCAAAATCTAAAAATTCGTATAATTACTCGAGTAATTAGGATTTAGATTTTATAATTAGTCCAGGTGCTAATTAACCGGTTAATATTATGAATTACAGTCTTTTGACTCCAAATACTTAAATACCATATAAAATAATATTTATATACTGATTTTCTTTGAAATCCGAGGAAATTGAAAATCTGATTTTTTCAAAAAATAAATTTTCTTTAAACTTTCAGCATAGATACTTTTAAGTATGCTGAATACGACTCTATGGTCAAAATAAAAAAATTCGTATAAATACTCGAGCAATTAGCATTTATACTTTATCATATTTAGTCCAGGTGCTTATTAAACGGGCAATATTATGAATTACAATCTTTTTACTCCAAATACTTAGCATATTAAATAACATCTATACACAGATTTTCATTAAAATCTGAGGAAGTTGAAAATCTGAGCAAAAAAAAAATCCCAGATGCTATAGCCATGGATTTTCCTTGATTTTTTGAGGAAATAGATTTTCTTTAAATTTTCAGCATAGATACTTTTATGTATGCTGAATATGACTCTGTGGTCAAAATCTACAAATTCGTATAATTATCGAGTAATTAGCATTTTAATTTTATAATTAGTCCAGGTGCTAATTAAACGGTTAATATTATGAATTAGTCTTTTGACTCGAAATACTTAAATACCACATAAAATAACATCTATACACAGATTTTTATTAAAATCTGAGGAAGTTGTAAATCAGTAAAAAAAAAAAAAGAAAAAAGAATTTCCAAGGCTATAGCCTTGGATTTTTCTTGATTTTTTTGAGAAAATAGATTTTCTTGAAATTTCAGCATAGATACTTCTATGTATGCTGAATACGACTCTGGTGAAAATCTAAAAATTCGTATAATTACTCGAGTATTTAGGATTTAGATTTTATAATTATTCCAGGTGCTAATTAACCGGTTAATATTATGAATTACAGTCTTTTGACTCCAAATACTTAAATACCATATAAAATAATATTTATATACTGATTTTCATTGAAATCCGAGGAAATTGAAAATCTGAGCAAAAAAAATCTAAGGCCTTGGATTTTTCTTGATTTTTTTCAAAAAATGTATTTTCTTTAAACTTTCAGCACCGATACTTTTAAGTATGCTGAATACGACTCTGTGGTCAAAATAAAAAAATTCGTATAAATACTCGAGCAATTAGCATTTATACTTTATCATATTTAGTTCAGGTGCTTATTAAACGGGCAATATTATGAATTACAATCTTTTTACTCCAAATACTTAGCATATTAAATAACATCTATACACAGATTTTCATTAAAATCTGAGGAAGTTGAAAATCTGAGCAAAAAAAAATCCCAGGCTATAGCCATGGATTTTCCTTGATTTTTTGAGGAAATAGATTTTCTTTAAATTTTCAGCATAGATACATTTATGTATGCTGAATATGACTGTGGTCAAAATCTACGAATTCGTATAATTATCGAGTAATTAGCATTTTAATTTTATAATAAGTCCAGGTGCTAATTAAACGGTTAATATTATGAATTAGTCTTTTGACTCGAAATACTTAAATACCACATAAAATAACATCTATACACAGATTTTTATTAAAATCTGAGGAAGTTGTAAATCAGTAAAAAAAAAAAAAAAAGAAAAAACAAATTCCAAGGCTATAGCCTTGGATTTTTCTTGGTTTTTTGAGAAAATAGATTTTCTTGAAATTTCAGCATAGATACTTCTATGTATGCTGAATACGACTCTGTGGTGAAAATCTAAGAATTCGTATAATTACTCGAATAATTAGGATTTAGATTTTATAATTATTCCAGGTGCTAATTAACCGGTTAATTTTTTGAATTACAGTTTTTTGACTCCAAATACTTAAATACCACATAAAATAACATCTATGCACAGATTTTCATTGAAATCTGTGGAAGTTGAAAATCTGAGCAAAAAAAAATCCAAGGCATTGGATTTTTCTTGATTTGTTTGAGAAAATATATTTTCTTTAAATTTTCAGCATACATAGTCTTCTGTATGCTGAATACCAATATGTTGTCAAAATCTAAAAATTCCTATAATTACTCGAGTAATTAGCATTTAAATTTTATCATAATTAGTCCAGGTGCTAATTAAACGGTTAATATTATGAATTACAGTTTTTTTGACTCCAAATACTTAAATACCATATAAAATGATATTTATGTACTGATTTTCATTGCAATATGAGGAAGTTGAAAATCTGAGCAAAAAAATCCCAGGCTATAGCCTAGGATTTTTCTTGATTTTTTTGGAAAAATAGATTTTCCTGAAAATTTCAGCATAGATCCTTCTACATGTGTTGAATGACAATCTTTGGTTATAACCTTAAGATTCGTGTAATTAGTCGAGTAATTAGCATAATATGATTAATTATAATTAATATTAAATATGTGGTTAAGGGCTCAGTTTTACGAAATGCTGTCTTTTGACTCGATATCCTTAATCACCATATAGAATACCACATATACCCTAAGTTTCATTAAAATCTGAAGAACTTGAAAATCTTAGCAAAATATTACCCTAGGCTATAGAAGGGGATTTTTTTTTATTTTTTTGAAAAAATAGATTTTCCTGAAAATTTCAGCATAGATCCTTGTACGTGTGTTGAATGACAATCTTTGGTTATAACCTTAAGATTCGTGTAATTAGTCGAGTAATTAGCATATTAATATAATTAATTATAATTTATTCTAAATATGTGGTTAAGCGCTCAGTTTTACTAAATGCATTGTTTTGACTCGATATCCTTAATCACCATATAGAATACCACATATACCCTGAGTTTCATTAAAATCTGAAGAACTTGAAAATCTGAGCAAAATATTACCTAGGATTTTTCTTGATTTTTTTTGAAAAAATAGATTTTCCTGAAAATTTCAGCATAGATCCTTGTACGTGTGTTGAATGACAATCTTTGGTTATAACCTTAAGATTCGTGTAAATAGTGGAGTAAGTAGCATATTAATATGATTAATTATAATTGATATTAAATATGTGGTTAAGCGCTCAATTTTACGAAATGCAGTCTTCTGACTCGATATCCTTAATCACCATATAGAATACCACATATACCCTGAGTTTCATTAAAATCTGAAGAACTTGAAAATCTGATTTTTCTTGACCTTTTTGAAAAAATAGATTTTCCTGAAAATTTCACCTTAGACCTCCTTGTACGTGTGTTGAATCACAATCTTTGGTTATAACCTTAAGATTCGTGTAATTAGTCGAGTAATTAGCATATTGATATAATTAGTTATAGATAATATTAGATATGTGGTTAAGCCCTCAGTTTTACGAAATGCAGTCTTTTGACTCGATACCCTTAATCATCATATACAATACCACATATACCCTGAGTTTCATTAAAATACGAAGAACCTGAAAATCTTAGCAAAATATTACCCTAGGATTTTTCTTGATTTTTTTGAAAAAATAGATTTTCCTGAAAATTTCAGCATAGATCCTTGTACGTGTGTTGAATGACAATCTTTGGTTATAACCTTAAGATTCGTGTAATTTGTCGAGTAATTAGCATATTGATATAATCAATTATAATTAATATTAAATATGTGGTTAAGCGCTCAATTTTACGAAATGCATTGTTTTGACTCGATATCCTTAATCACCATATAGAATACCACATATACCCTGAATTTCAATAAAATCTGAAGAACTTGAAAATCTGAGCAAAATATTACCCCTGGCTATAGCCAAGGATTTTTCTTGATTTTTTTGAAAAAATAGATTTTCCTGAAAATTTCAGTATAGATCCTTGTACGTGTGTTGAATGACAATCTTTGGTTATAATTTTAAGATTCTTGTAATTAGTCGAGTAATTAGCATATTAATATAATTAATTATAATTAATATTATATATGTGGTTAAGGGCTCAGTTTTACGAAATGCAGTCTTTTGACTCGATATCCTTAATCACCATATAGAATACCACATATACCCTGAGTTTCATTAAAATCTGAAGAACTTGAAAATCTGAGCAAAATATTACCCTAGGCTATATATAGCCTAGGATTTTTCTTGATTTTTTTGAAAAAATAGATTTTCCTGAAAATTTCAGCATAGATCCTTGTACGTGTGTTGAATGACAATCTTTGGTTATAACCTTAAGATTCGTGTAATTTGTCGAGTAATTAGCATATTGATATAATCAATTATAATTAATATTAAATATGTGTTTAAGCGCTCAATTTTACGAAATGCAGTCTTCTGACTCGATATCCTTAATCACGATATAGAATACCACATATACGCTGAGTGTCATTAAAATCTGAAGAACTTGAAAATCTGAGCAAAATGTCTTGATTTTTTTGAAAAAATAGATTTTCCTGAAAATTTCACCTTAGACCCTTGTACGTGTGTTGAATCACAATCTTTGATTATAACCTTAAGATTCGTGTAATTAGTCGAGTAATTAGCATATTGATATAATTACCTAGAGATAATATTGAATATGTGGTTAAGCCCTCAATTTTACTAAATGCAGTCTTTTGACTCGATATCCTTAATCACCATATACAACACCACATATACCATGAGTTTCATTAAAATCTGAAAAACTTGAAAATCTGAGCAAAATATTACCCAAGGCTATAGCCTAGGATTTTTCTTGATTTTTTGAAAAAATAGATTTTCCTGAAAATTTCACCATAGATCCTTGTACGTGTGTTGAATGACAATCTTTGGTTATAACCTTAAGATTCGTGTAATTAGTCGAGTAATTAAAATATTATAATTAATTATAATTTATTTTAAATATGTGGTTAAGCGCTCAATTTTACTAAATGCAGTCTTTTGACTCGATATCCTTAATCACCATATAGAATACCACATATACCGTGAGTTTCATTAAAATCTGAAGAACTTGAAAATCTGAGCAAAATATTACCCTAGGCTATAGCCTAGGATTTTTCTTGATTTTTTTGAAAAAATAGATTTTCCTGAAAATTTCAGCATAGATCCTTGTACGTGTGTTGAATGACAATCTTTGGTTATAACCTTAAGATTCGTGTAATTAGTCGAGTAATTAGCATATTAGATATAATTAATTATAATTAATATTAAATATGTGGTTAAGCGCTCAATTTTACGAAATGCAGTCTTTTGACTCGATATCCTTAATCACCATATAGAATACCACATATACCATGAGTTTCATTAAAATCTGAAGAACTTGAAAATCTGAGCAAAATATTACCCAAGGCTATAGCCTAGGATTTTTCTTGATTTTTTGAAAAAATAGATTTTCCTGAAAATTTCAGCATAGATCCTTGTACGTGTGTTGAATGACAATCTTTGGTTATAACCTTAAGATTCGTGTAATTAGTCGAGTAATTAGCATATTAATATGATTAATTATAATTAATATTAAATATGTGGTTAAGCGCTCAGTTTTACGAAATGCAGTCTTTTGACTCGATATCCTTAATCACCATATAGAATACCACATATACCCTGAGTTTCATTAAAATCTGAAGAACTTGAAAATCTGAGCAAAATATTACCCTAGGATTTTTCTTGATTTTTTTGAAAAAATAGATTTTCCTGAAAATTTCAGCATAGATCCTTGTACGTGTGTTGAATGACAATCTTTGGTTATAACCTTAAGATTCGTGTAATTAGTCGAGTAATTAGCATATTAATATGATTAATTATAATTAATATTAAATATGTGGTTAAGCGCTCAGTTTTACGAAATGCAGTCTTTTGACTCGATATCCTTAATCACCATATAGAATACCACATATACCCTGAGTTTCATTAAAATCTGAAGAACTTGAAAATCTGAGCAAAATATTACCTAGGATTTTTCTTGATTTTTTTGAAAAAATAGATTTTCCTGAAAATTTCAGCATAGATCCTTGTACGTGTGTTGAATGACAATCTTTGGTTATAACCTTAAGATTCGTGTAATTAGTCGAGTAATTAGCATATTAATATAATAATTATAATTAATATTAAATATGTGGTTAAGCGCTCAATTTTACGAAATGCAGTCTTTTGACTCGATACCCTTAATCATCATATACAATACCACATATACCATGAGTTTCATTAAAATATGAAGAACCTGAAAATCTTAGCAAAATATTACCCTAGGATTTTTCTTGATTTTTTTGAAAAAATAGATTTTCCTGAAAATTTCAGCATAGATCGTTGTACGTGTGTTGAATGACAATCTTTGGTTATAACCTTAAGATTCGTGTAATTTGTCGAGTAATTAGCATATTGATATAATCAATTATAATTAATATTAAATATGTGGTTAAGCGCTCAATTTTACGAAATGCATTGTTTTGACTCGATATCCTTAATCACCATATAGAATACCACATATACCCTGAATTTCAATAAAATCTGAAGAACTTGAAAATCTGAGCAAAATATTACCCCTGGCCAAGGATTTTTCTTGATTTTTCTGAAAAAATAGATTTTCCTGAAAATTTCAGTATAGATCCTTGTACGTGTGTTGAATGACAATCTTTGGTTATAACCTTAAGATTCGTGTAATTAGTCGAGTAATTAGCATATTAATATAATTAATTATAATTAATATTAATATGTGGTTAAGCGCTCAGTTTTACGAAATGCAGTCTTTTGACTCGATATCCTTAATCACCATATAGAATACCACATATACCCTGAGTTTCATTAAAATCTGAAGAACTTGAAAATCTGAGCAAAATATTACCCTAGGATTTTTCTTGATTTTTTTGAAAAAATAGATTTTCCTGAAAATTTCAGCATAGATCCTTGTACGTGTGTTGAATGACAATCTTTGGTTATAACCTTAAGATTCGTGTAATTAGTCGAGTAATTAGCATATTAATATAATTAATTATAATTAATATTAAATATGTGGTTAAGCGCTCAGTTTTACGAAATGCAGTCTTTTGACTCGATATCCTTAATCACCATATAGAATACCACATATACCCTGAGTTTCATTAAAATCTGAAGAACTTGAAAATCTGAGCAAAATATTACCCTAGGCTAGGATTTTTCTTGATTTTTTTGAAAAAATAGATTTTCCTGAAAATTTCAGCATAGATCCTTGTACGTGTGTTGAATGACAATCTTTGGTTATAACCTTAAGATTCGTGTAATTAGTCGAGTAATTAGCATATTAATATAATTAATTATAATTAATATTAAATATGTGGTTAAGCGCTCAATTTTACGAAATGCAGTCTTTTGACTCGATATCCTTAATCACCATATAGAATACCACATATACCCTGAGTTTCATTAAAATCTGAAGAACTTGAAAATCTGAGCAAAATATTACCCAAGGCTATATTCCTAGAATTTTTCTTAATTTTTTGAAAAAATAGATTTTCCTGAAAATTTCAGCATAGATCCTTGTACGTGTGTTGAATGACAATCTTTGGTTATAACCTTAAGATTCGTGTAATTAGTCGAGTAATTAGCATATTAATATGATTAATTATAATTAATATTAAATATGTGGTTAAGCGCTCAATTTTACGAAATGCAGTCTTTTGACTCGATATCCTTAATCACCATATAGAATACCACATATACCCTGAGTTTCATTAAAATCTGAAGAACATGAAAATCTGAGCAAAATATTACCCTAGGCTATTCTTGATTTTTTTGAAAAAATAGATTTTCCTGAAAATTTCAGCCATAGATCCTTGTACGTGTGTTGAATGACAATCTTTGGTTATAACCTTAAGATTCGTGTAATTAGTCGAGTAATTAGCATATTAATATAATTAATTATAATTAATATTAAATATGTGGTTAAGCGCTCAATTTTACGAAATGCAGTCTTTTGACTCGATATCCTTAATCACCATATAGAATACCACATATACCCTGAGTTTCATTAAAATCTGAAGAACTTGAAAATCTGAGCAAAATATTACCCTAGGCTATAGCCTAGGATTTTTCTTGATTTTTTTGAAAAAATAGATTTTCCTGAAAATTTCAGCATAGATCCTTGTACGTGTGTTGAATGACAATCTTTGGTTATAACCTTAAGATTCGTGTAATTAGTCGAGTAATTAGCATATTAATATAATTATAATTAATATTAAATATGTGGTTAAGCGCTCAATTTTACGAAATGCAGTCTTTTGACTCGATATCCTTAATCACCATATAGAATACCACATATACCCTGAGTTTCATTAAAATCTGAAGAACTTGAAAATCTGAGCAAAATATTACCACAAGTTATAATTAATATAAATATAGTTAGCCTCAATTTTACGAAATGCAGTCTTTGATCGATATCTTAATCACCTATAAATAACTAATACCCGAGTTTCATAAAATCTGAAAAAATTAAAATTAGAAAATATTACCCAATATGCGATTTTTTGATTTTTTTAAAAAATAATTTTCCTGAAATTTCATAAATCTGTACGTTGTTGAGACAATCTTTGTATAACCTAAGATCGTGAATTATCGATAATTGCAATTAATTTAAATTATTAATATATTAATGTGGTTAAGCTCATTTTACGAATCGTCTTTGACTCGATATCCTTAATCACCATATAATACAATATACTAAGTTTATTAAACTGAGACTTGAAAATCTGAGCAAAATATTACACT
Organism: Panulirus ornatus; assembly: GCF_036320965.1. Lineage (NCBI taxonomy): Eukaryota > Metazoa > Arthropoda > Malacostraca > Decapoda > Palinuridae > Panulirus > Panulirus ornatus. The sequence goes on from NC_092225.1 coordinate 52,007,574, forward strand.
ATAGCAGATTTCTTGATTTTTAAAAAAATAGATTTTTGAAAATTTCAGCAAGATCTTGATTTTGAATGACAATTTGTTATAACTTAAGATTCGTGTATTAGTCGATAATTACATATTATATAATTAATTTATTATATTAATAGTGTTAAGGCTAATTTTACAAATGCATCTTTGACTCGATATCCTTAATCACCATAGAATACCACATATACCTAGTTTCATTAAAATCTGAAGAATTGAAAATCTGAACAAAATAATTAAACCTATGCTTAGCCTAGTATTTTATGATTTTTTGAAAATAGATTTTAAAATTTAATAGTCTTAATTGTGAATGCATCTTTGTTTACTAAGATTCGTATTATCGATAATTAGATAAATATAATATTTATAAATTTAAATATGGTTAAGCTCAATTTACGAAATGCAGTTTTCTGATTCTTAACACATATAATACCAAATTCACCCTTGCGTGGTGATACACTGTAATAATCGTAATATGTAATTAAATATATTAATTATAATGGTAACCATTAAATGCAGCTTGACTCTATCCTTACACAAAAACAAATCGTTATAAAGAACTTGAAAATGAGAAAATATTCCAGGATTTCTGATTTTGAAAAATTTCTAATTCACTAGTCTTACGTTATACATCTTGTTATAACTTAATCGGATATCGTATAGATATAATAATATTATATTAAAAGTGGTAGGCATTACGATGGTCTTGACCGATCTATCACATATAAACCTACATTTTAAATGAAGACTAATCTCATTTTTTTTTTGAAAATTCTAATTCCTAGACTTACGTTATACATCTTGTTACTAATTCGTATTCATATGCTATATATATATAATTATTGGTACTCATTCGAAATCTCTTGACCGATATCTTAACACAAAATCCACATATCTGATTCTAAACTAATTAATTGACAAATATCTAGGTTTTTTGATTTTGAAAAGATTTCTAAATTCCTGTCCTTGTAGGTGAATATCTTGTTAACTAAGATCGTGATTGTCAGATACATTATATATTTCGATAATTGACTGGTGAAGACAATCTTGTTTACTAATTCGGATTCAGTATATATATAATTAATTAATATATATGGTAGTCATTTACGAAATATTTGACTCGATACCTATCACATGAATACCATTCCTGAGTTCTAAAATCTAGAATGAATTGACAATATACTGGATTTTTTTGTTTTTGAAAATAATTCTAAAATTCACTAGACTTAGTGTTGATACCTGGTTAACTAAGATGTATTGAGTATATATTTATATTATATTAAATATTGGTTACCTATTCAATGAGTCTTGATCGATTCTATCCTTGAACCACTACTGAGTCATTAAAATGAACTTGAAAATCGAGAATATATTACCAGATTTTTATTTTTGAAAGATTTCTGAATCAGCTATCTGAGGTTGATACTCTTGTTACCTGATTTATTTATATAATTAAATTATTAATATTATTGTGGTTAGCTATTTACAAGCAGCTTTACTCGTTCTAATACCATAGAAACACATATCTGATTTTAAATGAACTGAAATCTCAATTAATTTTGATTTTTAAAAAAGATTCAAACCTAACCTTGTACGTGTGTTGAATGACAATCTTTGGTTATAACCTAAGATTCGTGTAATAGTCGAGATTAGCATATTAAATTAATTAATAATAATTGTTAACTAATTTACGAATGCAGTCTTTGACTGTACTAACCCATTAGAATACAATATACCGTTTCATAATTGAAAACTTGAAATTGAGAAAATATTACCTAGGTTTTTGATTTTTAAAAAGTTCCTGAAAATTCAGCTGCCTTCGTGTTGATGACACTTTGGTACTTAAATTCGTGATAGCAGAATTATTATATAATATAAATTTAAAATGTAACCTATTTACAATCATCTTGCTCTATCCTATCACAATAAAACCACATATCCCTGATTCATTAAATTGAAGACTTAAAATGAGCAAATTTAGGTTTTTCTGATTTTGAAAAAATAGATTTCTAAATTTCAGCATAGATCCTTGTACGTGTGTTGAATGACAATCTTTGGTTATAACCTTAAGATTCGTGTAATTAGTCGAGTAATTAGCATATAATATAATTAATTATAATTAATATTAAATATGTGGTTAAGCGCTCAATTTTACGAAATGCAGTCTTTTGACTCGATATCCTTAATCACCATATAGAATACCACATATACCTGAGTTTCATTAAAATCTGAAGAACTTGAAAATCTGAGCAAAATATTACCTAGGCTATAGCCTAGATTTTTCTTGATTTTTTTTGAAAAAATAGATTTTCCTGAAAATTTCAGCATAGATCCTTGTACGTGTGTTGAATGACAATCTTTGGTTATAACCTTAAGATTCGTGTAATTAGTCGAGTAATTAGCATATTGATATAATTAGTTATAGATTAATATTAAATATGTGGTTAAGCGCTCAATTTTACGAAATGCAGTCTTTGACTCGATATCCTTAATCACCATATAGAATACCACATATACCCTGAGTTTCATTAAAATCTGAAGAACTTGAAAATCTGAGCAAAATATTACCCTAGGATTTTTCTTGATTTTTTTGAAAAAATAGATTTTCCTGAAAATTTCAGCATAGATCCTTGTACGTGTGTTGAATGACAATCTTTGGTTATAACCTTAAGATTCGTGTAATTAGTCGAGTAATTAGCATATTAATATAATTAATTATAATTAATATTAAATATGTGGTTAAGCGCTCAATTTTACGAAATGCAGTCTTTTGACTCGATATCCTTAATCACCATATAGAATACCACATATACCCTGAGTTTCATTAAAATCTGAAGAACTTGAAAATCTGAGCAAAATATTACCCTAGGCTATAGCCTAGGATTTTTCTTGATTTTTTTGAAAAAATAGATTTTCCTGAAAATTTCAGCATAGATCCTTGTACGTGTGTTGAATGACAATCTTTGGTTATAACCTTAAGATTCGTGTAATTAGTCGAGTAATTAGCATATTAATATAATTAATTATAATTAATATTAAATATGTGGTTAAGCGCTCAATTTTACGAAATGCAGTCTTTTGACTCGATATCCTTAATCACCATATAGAATACCACATATACCCTGAGTTTCATTAAAATCTGAAGAACTTGAAAATCTGAGCAAAATATTACCCTAGGCTATAGCCTAGGATTTTTCTTGATTTTTTTGAAAAAATAGATTTTCCTGAAAATTTCAGCATAGATCCTTGTACGTGTGTTGAATGACAATCTTTGGTTATAACCTTAAGATTCGTGTAATTAGTCGAGTAATTAGCATATTAATATAATTAATTATAATTTATTTTAAATATGTGGTTAAGCGCTCAATTTTACTAAATGCAGTCTTTTGACTCGATATCCTTAATCACCATATAGAATACCACATATACCCTGAGTTTCATTAAAATCTGAAGAACTTGAAAATCTGAGCAAAATATTACCCAAGGCTATAGCCTAGGATTTTTCTTGATTTTTTTGAAAAAATAGATTTTCCTGAAAATTTCACCTTAGACCCTTGTACGTGTGTTGAATCACAATCTTTGGTTATAACCTTAAGATTCGTGTAATTAGTCGAGTAATTAGCATATTGATATAATTAGCTAGAGATAATATTGAATATGTGGTTAAGCCCTCAATTTTACTAAATGCAGTCTTTTGACTCGATATCCTTAATCACCATATAGAATACCACATATACCATGAGTTTCATTAAAATCTGAAGAACTTGAAAATCTGAGCAAAATATTACCCAAGGCTATAGCCTAGGATTTTTCTTGATTTTTTGAAAAAATAGATTTTCCTGAAAATTTCAGCATAGATCCTTGTACGTGTGTTGAATGACAATCTTTGGTTATAACCTTAAGATTCGTGTAATTAGTCGAGTAATTAGCATATTAATATAATTAATTATAATTTATTTTAAATATGTGGTTAAGCGCTCAATTTTACTAAATGCAGTCTTTTGACTCGATATCCTTAATCACCATATAGAATACCACATATACCCTGAGTTTCATTAAAATCTGAAGAACTTGAAAATCTGAGCAAAATATTACCCTAGGCTATAGCCTAGGATTTTTCTTGATTTTTTTGAAAAAATAGATTTTCCTGAAAATTTCACCTTAGACCCTTGTACGTGTGTTGAATCACAATCTTTGGTTATAACCTTAAGATTCGTGTAATTAGTCGAGTAATTAGCATATTGATATAATTAGCTAGAGATAATATTAAATATGTGGTTAAGCCCTCAATTTTACGAAATGCAGTCTTTTGACTCGATATCCTTAATCACCATATAGAATACCACATATACCCTGAGTTTCATTAAAATCTGAAGAACTTGAAAATCTGAGCAAAATATTACCCAAGGCTATAGCCTAGGATTTTTCTTGATTTTTTTGAAAAAATAGATTTTCCTGAAAATTTCAGCATAGATCCTTGTACGTGTGTTGAATGACAATCTTTGGTTATAACCTTAAGATTCGTGTAATTAGTCGAGTAATTAGCATATTAATATAATTAATTATAATTAATATTAAATATGTGGTTAAGCGCTCAATTTTACGAAATGCAGTCTTTTGACTCGATATCCTTAATCACCATATAGAATACCACATATACCCTGAGTTTCATTAAAATCTGAAGAACTTGAAAATCTGAGCAAAATATTACCCTAGGATTTTTCTTGATTTTTTTGAAAAAATAGATTTTCCTGAAAATTTCAGCATAGATCCTTGTACGTGTGTTGAATGACAATCTTTGGTTATAACCTTAAGATTCGTGTAATTAGTCGAGTAATTAGCATATTAATATAATTAATTATAATTAATATTAAATATGTGGTTAAGCGCTCAATTTTACGAAATGCAGTCTTTTGACTCGATATCCTTAATCACCATATAGAATACCACATATACCCTGAGTTTCATTAAAATCTGAAGAACTTGAAAATCTGAGCAAAATATTACCCTAGGCTATAGCCTAGGATTTTTCTTGATTTTTTTGAAAAAATAGATTTTCCTGAAAATTTCAGCATAGATCCTTGTACGTGTGTTGAATGACAATCTTTGGTTATAACCTTAAGATTCGTGTAATTAGTCGAGTAATTAGCATATTAATATAATTAATTATAATTAATATTAAATATGTGGTTAAGCGCTCAATTTTACGAAATGCAGTCTTTTGACTCGATATCCTTAATCACCATATAGAATACCACATATACCCTGAGTTTCATTAAAATCTGAAGAACTTGAAAATCTGAGCAAAATATTACCCTAGGCTATAGCCTAGGATTTTTCTTGATTTTTTTGAAAAAATAGATTTTCCTGAAAATTTCAGCATAGATCCTTGTACGTGTGTTGAATGACAATCTTTGGTTATAACCTTAAGATTCGTGTAATTAGTCGAGTAATTAGCATATTAATATAATTAATTATAATTAATATTAAATATGTGGTTAAGCGCTCAATTTTACGAAATGCAGTCTTTTGACTCGATATCCTTAATCACCATATAGAATACCACATATACCCTGAGTTTCATTAAAATCTGAAGAACTTGAAAATCTGAGCAAAATATTACCCTAGGCTATAGCCTAGGATTTTTCTTGATTTTTTTGAAAAAATAGATTTTCCTGAAAATTTCAGCATAGATCCTTGTACGTGTGTTGAATGACAATCTTTGGTTATAACCTTAAGATTCGTGTAATTAGTCGAGTAATTAGCATATTAATATAATTAATTATAATTAATATTAAATATGTGGTTAAGCGCTCAATTTTACGAAATGCAGTCTTTTGACTCGATATCCTTAATCACCATATAGAATACCACATATACCCTGAGTTTCATTAAAATCTGAAGAACTTGAAAATCTGAGCAAAATATTACCCTAGGCTATAGCCTAGGATTTTTCTTGATTTTTTTGAAAAAATAGATTTTCCTGAAAATTTCAGCATAGATCCTTGTACGTGTGTTGAATGACAATCTTTGGTTATAACCTTAAGATTCGTGTAATTAGTCGAGTAATTAGCATATTAATATAATTAATTATAATTAATATTAAATATGTGGTTAAGCGCTCAATTTTACGAAATGCAGTCTTTTGACTCGATATCCTTAATCACCATATAGAATACCACATATACCCTGAGTTTCATTAAAATCTGAAGAACTTGAAAATCTGAGCAAAATATTACCCTAGGCTATAGCCTAGGATTTTTCTTGATTTTTTTGAAAAAATAGATTTTCCTGAAAATTTCAGCATAGATCCTTGTACGTGTGTTGAATGACAATCTTTGGTTATAACCTTAAGATTCGTGTAATTAGTCGAGTAATTAGCATATTAATATAATTAATTATAATTAATATTAAATATGTGGTTAAGCGCTCAATTTTACGAAATGCAGTCTTTTGACTCGATATCCTTAATCACCATATAGAATACCACATATACCCTGAGTTTCATTAAAATCTGAAGAACTTGAAAATCTGAGCAAAATATTACCCTAGGCTATAGCCTAGGATTTTTCTTGATTTTTTTGAAAAAATAGATTTTCCTGAAAATTTCAGCATAGATCCTTGTACGTGTGTTGAATGACAATCTTTGGTTATAACCTTAAGATTCGTGTAATTAGTCGAGTAATTAGCATATTAATATAATTAATTATAATTAATATTAAATATGTGGTTAAGCGCTCAATTTTACTAAATGCAGTCTTTTGACTCGATATCCTTAATCACCATATAGAATACCACATATACCCTGAGTTTCATTAAAATCTGAAGAACTTGAAAATCTGAGCAAAATATTACCCTAGGCTATAGCCTAGGATTTTTCTTGATTTTTTTGAAAAAATAGATTTTCCTGAAAATTTCAGCATAGATCCTTGTACGTGTGTTGAATGACAATCTTTGGTTATAACCTTAAGATTCGTGTAATTAGTCGAGTAATTAGCATATTAATATAATTAATTATAATTAATATTAAATATGTGGTTAAGCGCTCAATTTTACTAAATGCAGTCTTTTGACTCGATATCCTTAATCACCATATAGAATACCACATATACCCTGAGTTTCATTAAAATCTGAAGAACTTGAAAATCTGAGCAAAATATTACCCTAGGCTATAGCCTAGGATTTTTCTTGATTTTTTTGAAAAAATAGATTTTCCTGAAAATTTCAGCATAGATCCTTGTACGTGTGTTGAATGACAATCTTTGGTTATAACCTTAAGATTCGTGTAATTAGTCGAGTAATTAGCATATTAATATAATTAATTATAATTAATATTAAATATGTGGTTAAGCGCTCAATTTTACGAAATGCAGTCTTTTGACTCGATATCCTTAATCACCATATAGAATACCACATATACCCTGAGTTTCATTAAAATCTGAAGAACTTGAAAATCTGAGCAAAATATTACCAAGGCTATAGCCTAGGATTTTTCTTGATTTTTTTGAAAAAATAGATTTTCCTGAAAATTTCAGCATAGATCCTTGTACGTGTGTTGAATGACAATCTTTGGTTATAACCTTAAGATTCGTGTAATTAGTCGAGTAATTAGCATATTAATATAATTAATTATAATTAATATTAAATATGTGGTTAAGCGCTCAATTTTACGAAATGCAGTCTTTTGACTCGATATCCTTAATCACCATATAGAATACCACATATACCCTGAGTTTCATTAAAATCTGAAGAACTTGAAAATCTGAGCAAAATATTACCCAAGGCTATAGCCTAGGATTTTTCTTGATTTTTTTGAAAAAATAGATTTTCCTGAAAATTTCAGCATAGATCCTTGTACGTGTGTTGAATGACAATCTTTGGTTATAACCTTAAGATTCGTGTAATTAGTCGAGTAATTAGCATATTAATATAATTAATTATAATTAATATTAAATATGTGGTTAAGCGCTCAATTTTACGAAATGCAGTCTTTTGACTCGATATCCTTAATCACCATATAGAATACCACATATACCCTGAGTTTCATTAAAATCTGAAGAACTTGAAAATCTGAGCAAAATATTACCCAAGGCTATAGCCTAGGATTTTTCTTGATTTTTTTGAAAAAATAGATTTTCCTGAAAATTTCAGCATAGATCCTTGTACGTGTGTTGAATGACAATCTTTGGTTATAACCTTAAGATTCGTGTAATTAGTCGAGTAATTAGCATATTAATATAATTAATTATAATTAATATTAAATATGTGGTTAAGCGCTCAATTTTACGAAATGCAGTCTTTTGACTCGATATCCTTAATCACCATATAGAATACCACATATACCCTGAGTTTCATTAAAATCTGAAGAACTTGAAAATCTGAGCAAAATATTACCCTAGGCTATAGCCTAGGATTTTTCTTGATTTTTTTGAAAAAATAGATTTTCCTGAAAATTTCAGCATAGATCCTTGTACGTGTGTTGAATGACAATCTTTGGTTATAACCTTAAGATTCGTGTAATTAGTCGAGTAATTAGCATATTAATATAATTAATTATAATTAATATTAAATATGTGGTTAAGCGCTCAATTTTACGAAATGCAGTCTTTTGACTCGATATCCTTAATCACCATATAGAATACCACATATACCCTGAGTTTCATTAAAATCTGAAGAACTTGAAAATCTGAGCAAAATATTACCCTAGGCTATAGCCTAGGATTTTTCTTGATTTTTTTGAAAAAATAGATTTTCCTGAAAATTTCAGCATAGATCCTTGTACGTGTGTTGAATGACAATCTTTGGTTATAACCTTAAGATTCGTGTAATTAGTCGAGTAATTAGCATATTAATATAATTAATTATAATTAATATTAAATATGTGGTTAAGCGCTCAATTTTACGAAATGCAGTCTTTTGACTCGATATCCTTAATCACCATATAGAATACCACATATACCCTGAGTTTCATTAAAATCTGAAGAACTTGAAAATCTGAGCAAAATATTACCCTAGGCTATAGCCTAGGATTTTTCTTGATTTTTTTGAAAAAATAGATTTTCCTGAAAATTTCAGCATAGATCCTTGTACGTGTGTTGAATGACAATCTTTGGTTATAACCTTAAGATTCGTGTAATTAGTCGAGTAATTAGCATATTAATATAATTAATTATAATTTATTTTAAATATGTGGTTAAGCGCTCAATTTTACTAAATGCAGTCTTTTGACTCGATATCCTTAATCACCATATAGAATACCACATATACCCTGAGTTTCATTAAAATCTGAAGAACTTGAAAATCTGAGCAAAATATTACCCTAGGCTATAGCCTAGGATTTTTCTTGATTTTTTTGAAAAAATAGATTTTCCTGAAAATTTCAGCATAGATCCTTGTACGTGTGTTGAATGACAATCTTTGGTTATAACCTTAAGATTCGTGTAATTAGTCGAGTAATTAGCATATTAATATAATTAATTATAATTTATATTAAATATGTGGTTAAGCGCTCAATTTTACGAAATGCAGTCTTTTGACTCGATATCCTTAATCACCATATAGAATACCACATATACCCTGAGTTTCATTAAAATCTGAAGAACTTGAAAATCTGAGCAAAATATTACCCTAGGCTATAGCCTAGGATTTTTCTTGATTTTTTTGAAAAAATAGATTTTCCTGAAAATTTCAGCATAGATCCTTGTACGTGTGTTGAATGACAATCTTTGGTTATAACCTTAAGATTCGTGTAATTAGTCGAGTAATTAGCATATTAATATAATTAATTATAATTAATATTAAATATGTGGTTAAGCGCTCAATTTTACGAAATGCAGTCTTTTGACTCGATATCCTTAATCACCATATAGAATACCACATATACCCTGAGTTTCATTAAAATCTGAAGAACTTGAAAATCTGAGCAAAATATTACCCAAGGCTATAGCCTAGGATTTTTCTTGATTTTTTTGAAAAAATAGATTTTCCTGAAAATTTCAGCATAGATCCTTGTACGTGTGTTGAATGACAATCTTTGGTTATAACCTTAAGATTCGTGTAATTAGTCGAGTAATTAGCATATTAATATAATTAATTATAATTAATATTAAATATGTGGTTAAGCGCTCAATTTTACGAAATGCAGTCTTTTGACTCGATATCCTTAATCACCATATAGAATACCACATATACCCTGAGTTTCATTAAAATCTGAAGAACTTGAAAATCTGAGCAAAATATTACCCTAGGCTATAGCCTAGGATTTTTCTTGATTTTTTGAAAAAATAGATTTTCCTGAAAATTTCAGCATAGATCCTTGTACGTGTGTTGAATGACAATCTTTGGTTATAACCTTAAGATTCGTGTAATTAGTCGAGTAATTAGCATATTAATATAATTAATTATAATTAATATTAAATATGTGGTTAAGCGCTCAATTTTACGAAATGCAGTCTTTTGACTCGATATCCTTAATCACCATATAGAATACCACATATACCCTGAGTTTCATTAAAATCTGAAGAACTTGAAAATCTGAGCAAAATATAACCCAAGGCTATAGCCTAGGATTTTTCTTGATTTTTTTGAAAAAATAGATTTTCCTGATAATTTCACCTTAGACCCTTGTACGTGTGTTGAATCACAATCTTTGGTTATAACCTTAAGATTCGTGTAATTAGTCGAGTAATTAGCATATTTATGTAATTAATTATAGATAATATTAAATATGTGGTTAAGCCCTCAATTTTACGAAATGCAGTCTTTTGACTCGATATCCTTAATCACCATATAGAATACCACATATACCCTGAGTTTCATTAAAATCTGAAAAACTTGAAAATCTGAGCAAAATATTACCCAAGGCTATAGCCTAGGATTTTTCTTGATTTTTTGAAAAAATAGATTTTCCTGAAAATTTCAGCATAGATCCTTGTACGTGTGTTGAATGACAATCTTTGGTTATAACCTTAAGATTCGTGTCATTAGTCGAGTAATTAGCATATTAATGTGATTAATTATAATTAATATTAAATATGTGGTTAAGCGCTCAGTTTTACGAAATGCAGTCTTTTGACTCGATATCCTTAATCACCATATAGAATACCACATATATCCTGAGTTTCATTAAAATCTGAAGAACGTGAAAATCTGAGCAAAATAGTATTCTAGGATTTTTCTTGATTTTTTTGAAAAAATAGATTTTCCTGAAAATTTCAGCATAGATCCTTGTACGTGTGTTGAATGACAATCTTTGGTTATAACCTTAAGATTCGTGTAATTAGTCGAGTAATTAGCATATAAGTATAATTAATTATAATTAATATTAAATATGTGGTTAAGCGCTCAATTTTACGAAATGCAGTCTTTTGACTCGATATCCTTAATCACCATATAGAATACCACATATACCCTGAGTTTCATTAAAATCTGAAGAACTTGAAAATCTGAGCAAAATATTACCCTAGGCTATAGCCTAGGATTTTTTTTGATTTTTTTGAAAAAATAGATTTTCCTGAAAATTTCAGCATAGATCCTTGTACGTGTGTTGAATGACAATCTTTGGTTATAACCTTAAGATTCGTGTAATTAGTCGAGTAATTAGCATATTAATATAATTAATTATAATTTATTTTAAATATGTGGTTAAGCGCTCAATCTTACTAAATGCAGTCTTTTGACTCGATATCCTTAATCACCATATAGAATACCACATATACCCTGAGTTTCATTAAAATCTGAAGAACTTGAAAATCTGAGCAAAATATTACCTAGGCTATAGCCTAGGATTTTTCTTGATTTTTTTGAAAAAATAGATTTTCCTGAAAATTTCAGCATAGATCCTTGTACGTGTGTTGAATGACAATCTTTGGTTATAACCTTAAGATTCGTGTAATTAGTCGAGTAATTAGCATATTAATATAATTAATTATAATTAATATTAAATATGTGGTTAAGCGCTCAATTTTACGAAATGCAGTCTTTTGACTCGATATCCTTAATCACCATATAGAATACCACATATACCCTGAGTTTCATTAAAATCTGAAGAACTTGAAAATCTGAGCAAAATATTACCCTAGGCTATAGCCTAGGATTTTTCTTGATTTTTTTGAAAAAATAGATTTTCCTGAAAATTTCAGCATAGATCCTTGTACGTGTGTTGAATGACAATCTTTGGTTATAACCTTAAGATTCGTGTAATTAGTCGAGTAAGTAGCATATTAATATAATTAATTATAATTAATATTAAATATGTGTTTAAGCGCTCAATTTTACGAAATGCAGTCTTCTGACTCGATATCCTTAATCACCATATAGAATACCACATATACCCTGAGTTTCATTAAAATCTGAAGAACTTGAAAATCTGAGCAACCCAAGGCTATAGCCTAGGATTTTTCTTGATTTTTTTGAAAAAATAGATTTTCCTGAAAATTTCAGCATAGATCCTTGTACGTGTGTTGAATGACAATCTTTGGTTATAACCTTAAGATTCGTGTAATTAGTCGAGTAATTAGCATATTAATATAATTAATTATAATTAATATTAAATATGTGGTTAAGCGCTCAATTTTACGAAATGCAGTCTTTTGACTCGATATCCTTAATCACCATATAGAATACCACATATACCCTGAGTTTCATTAAAATCTGAAGAACTTGAAAATCTGAGCAAAATATTACCCTAGGCTATAGCCTAGGATTTTTCTTGATTTTTTGAAAAAATAGATTTTCCTGAAAATTTCAGCATAGATCCTTGTACGTGTGTTGAATGACAATCTTTGGTTATAACCTTAAGATTCGTGTAATTAGTCGAGTAATTAGCATATTAATATAATTAATTATAATTAATATTAAATATGTGGTTAAGCGCTCAATTTTACGAAATGCAGTCTTCTGACTCGATATCCTTAATCACCATATAGAATACCACATATACCCTGAGTTTCATTAAAATCTGAAGAACTTGAAAATCTGAGCAAAATATTACCCTAGGCTATAGCCTAGGATTTTTCTTGATTTTTTTGAAAAAATAGATTTTCCTGAAAATTTCAGCATAGATCCTTGTACGTGTGTTGAATGACAATCTTTGGTTATAACCTTAAGATTCGTGTCATTAGTCGAGTAATTAGCATATTAATATAATTAATTATAATTAATATTAAATATGTGGTTAAGCGCTCAATTTTACGAAATGCAGTCTTCTGACTCGATATCCTTAATCACCATATAGAATACCACATATACCCTGAGTTTCATTAAAATCTGAAGAACTTGAAAATCTGAGCAAAATATTACCCTAGGCTATAGCCTAGGATTTTTCTTGATTTTTTTGAAAAAATAGATTTTCCTGAAAATTTCACCATAGATCCTTGTACGTTTGTTGAATGACAATCTTTGGTTATAACCTTAAGATTCGTGTAATTAGTCGAGTAATTAGCATATTAATATAATTAATTATAATTATATTAAATATGTGGTTAAGCGCTCAATTTTACGAAATGCAGTCTTTTGACTCGATATCCTTAATCACCATATAGAATACCACATATACCCTGAGTTTCATTAAAATCTGAAGAACTTGAAAATCTGAGCAAAAGGCTATAGCCTAGGATTTTTCTTGATTTTTTTGAAAAAATAGATTTTCCTGAAAATTTCAGCATAGATCCTTGTACGTGTGTTGAATGACAATCTTTGGTTATAACCTTAAGATTCGTGTAATTAGTCGAGTAATTAGCATATTAATATAATTAATTATAATTATATTAAATATGTGGTTAAGCGCTCAATTTTACGAAATGCAGTCTTTTGACTCGATATCCTTAATCACCATATAGAATACCACATATACCCTGAGTTTCATTAAAATCTGAAGAACTTGAAAATCTGAGCAAAATATTACCCTAGGCTATAGCCTAGGATTTTTCTTGATTTTTTTGAAAAAATAGATTTTCCTGAAAATTTCACCATAGATCCTTGTACGTGTGTTGAATGACAATCTTTGGTTATAACCTTAAGATTCGTGTAATTAGTCGAGTAATTAGCATATAAGTATGATTAATTATAATTAATATTAAATATGTGGTTAAGCGCTCAATTTTACGAAATGCCGTCTTTTGACTCGATATCCTTAATCACCATATAAAATACCACATATACCCTAAGTTTCATTAAAATCTGAAGAACTTGAAAATCTGAGCAAAATATTACCCTAGGCTATAGCCTAGGATTTTTTTTTATTTTTTTGAAAAAATAGATTTCCCTAAAAATTTCAGCATAGATCCTTGTACGTGTGTTGAATGACAATCTTTGGTTATAACCTTAAGATTCGTGTAATTAGTCGAGTAATTAGCATATTAATATAATTAATTATAATTTATTTTAAATATGTGGTTAAGCGCTCAATCTTACTAAATGCAGTCTTTTGACTCGATATCCTTAATCACCATATAGAATACCACATATACCCTGAGTTTCATTAAAATCTGAAGAACTTGAAAATCTGAGCAAAATATTACCTAGGCTATAGCCTAGGATTTTTCTTGATTTTTTTGAAAAAATAGATTTTCCTGAAAATTTCAGCATAGATCCTTGTACGTGTGTTGAATGACAATCTTTGGTTATAACCTTAAGATTCGTGTAATTAGTCGAGTAATTAGCATATTAATATAATTAATTATAATTAATATTAAATATGTGGTTAAGCGCTCAATTTTACGAAATGCAGTCTTCGACTCGATATCCTTAATCACCATATAGAATACCACATATACCCTGAGTTTCATTAAAATCTGAAGAACTTGAAAATCTGAGGAAAATATTACCCTAGGCTATAGCCTAGGATTTTTCTTGATTTTTTTGAAAAAATAGATTTTCCTGAAAATTTCAGCATAGATCCTTGTACATGTGTTGAATGACAATCTTTGGTTATAACCTTAAGATTCGTGTAATTAGTCGAGTAATTAGCATATTAATATGACTAATTATAATTAATATTAAATATGTGGTTAAGGGCTCAGTTTTACGAAATGCAGTCTTTTGACTCGATATCCTTAATCACCATATAGAATACCACATATACCCTGAGTTTCATTAAAATCTGAAGAACGTGAAAATCTGAGCAAAATATTATTCTAAGATTTTTCTTGATTTTTTTGAAAAAATAGATTTTCCTGAAAATTTCAGCATAGATCTTTGTACGTATGTTGAATGACAATCTTTGGTTATAACCTTAAGATTCGTGTAATTAGTCGAGTAATTAGCATAATAGTATAATTAATTATAATTAATATTAAATATGTGGTTAAGTGCTCAATTTTACGAAATGCAGTCTTTTGACTCGATATCCTTGATCACCATATAGAATACCACATATACCCTGAGTTTCATTAAAATCTGAAGAACTTGAAAATCTGAGCAAAATATTACCCTAGGCTATAGCCTATGATTTTTTTTGATTTTTTTGAAAAAATAGATTTTCCTGAAAATTTCAGCATAGATCCTTGTACGTGTGTTGAATGACAATCTTTGGTTATAACCTTAAGATTCGTGTAATTAGTCGAGTAATTAGCATATAATATAATTAATTATAATTTATTTTAAATATGTGGTTAAGCGCTCAATCTTACTAAATGCAGTCTTTTGACTCGATATCCTTAATCACCATATAGAATACCACATATACCCTGAGTTTCATTAAAATCTGAAGAACTTGAAAATCTGAGCAAAATATTACCCTAGGCTATAGCCTAGGATTTTTCTTGATTTTTTTGAAAAAATAGATTTTCCTGAAAATTTCAGCATAGATCCTTGTACGTGTGTTGAATGACAATCTTTGGTTATAACCTTAAGATTCGTGTAATTAGTCGAGTAAGTAGCATATTAATATAATTAATTATAATTAATATTAAATATGTGGTTAAGCGCTCAGTTTTACGAAATGCAGTCTTCTGACTCGATATCCTTAATCACCATATAGAATACCACATATACCCTGAGTTTCATTAAAATCTGAAGAACTTGAAAATCTGAGCAAAATATTACCCAAGGCTATAGCCTAGGATTTTGATTTTTTTGAAAAAATAGATTTTCCTGAAAATTTCACATTAGACCCTTGTACGTGTGTTGAATCACAATCTTTGGTTATAACCTTAAGATTCGTGTAATTAGTCGAGTAATTAGCATATTGATATAATTAGTTATAGATAATATTAAATATGAGGTTAAGCCCTCAATTTTACGAAATGCAGTCTTTTGACTCGATATCCTTAATCACCATATAGAATACCACATATACCCTGAGTTTCATTAAAATCTGAAGAACTTGAAAATCTGAGCAAAATATTACCCAAGGCTATAGCCTAGATTTTTCTTGATTTTTTGAAAAAATAGATTTTCCTGAAAATTTCAGCATAGATCCTTGTACGTGTGTTGAATGACAATCTTTGGTTATAACCTTAAGATTCGTGTCATTAGTCGAGTAATTAGCATATTAATATGATTAATTATAATTAATATTAAATATGTGGTTAAGCGCTCAGTTTTACGAAATGCAGTCTTTTGACTCGATATCCTTAATCACCATATAGAATACCACATATATCCTGAGTTTCATTAAAATCTGAAGAACTTGAAAATCTGAGCAAAATATTGACCTAGGATTTTTCTTGATTTTTTTGAAAAAATAGATTTTCCTGAAAATTTCAGCATAGATCCTTGTACGTGTGTTGAATGACAATCTTTGGTTATAACCTTAAGATTCGTGTAATTAGTCGAGTAATTAGCATATTAATATAATTAATTATAATTAATATTAAATATGTGGTTAAGCGCTCAATTTTACGAAATGCAGTCTTTTGACTCGATATCCTTAATCACCATATAGAATACCACATATACCCTGAGTTTCATTAAAATCTGAAGAACTTGAAAATCTGAGCAAAATATTACCCAAGGCTATAGCCTAGGATTTTTCTTGATTTTTTTGAAAAAATAGATTTTCCTGAAAATTTCAGCATAGATCCTTGTACGTGTGTTGAATGACAATCTTTGGTTATAACCTTAAGATTCGTGTAATTAGTCGAGTAATTAGCATATTAATATGACTAATTATAATTAATATTAAATATGTGGTTAAGGGCTCAGTTTTACGAAATGCAGTCTTTTGACTCGA
>NC_092225.1:52024867-52119867 GCF_036320965.1 Panulirus ornatus
GTAGTCTTTGACTCGATATCTTTAATCACCATATAGAATACCACTTATACTCTGAGTTTCATTAAAACCTGAAGAACTTGAAAATCTGAGCAAAATATTACCCAAGGATTTTTCTTGATTTTTTTTGAAAAAATTGATTTTCCTGAAAATTTCAGCATAGATCCTTGTACGTGTGCTGAATGACAATATTTGGTTATAACCTTAACATTCGTGTAATTAGTGGAGTAATTAGTATATTGAAATAATTAATCATAATTATTAAATATGTGGTTAAGCGCTCAAATTTACGAAATGCAGTCTTTTGACTCGATATCCTTAATCACCATATAAAATACCACATATACCCTAAGTTTCATTAAAATCTGAAGAACTTGAAAATCTGAGCAAAATATTACGCTAGGCTATATATATATATAGCCTATGATTTTTTTTTTGATTTTTGGAAAAAATAGATTTTCCTGAAAATTTCAGCATAGATCCTTGTACGTGTGTTGAATGACAATCTATGGTTATAACCTTAAGATTCGTGTAATTAGTCGAGTAATTAGCATATTAATATAATTAATTATAATTTATCTTAAATATGTGGTTAAGCGCTCAATCTTACTAAATGCAGTCTTTTGACTCGATATCCTTAATCACCATATAGAATACCACATAAACCCTGAGTTTCATTAAAATCTGAAGAACTTGAAAATCTGAGCAAAATATTACCTTAGGCTATAGCCTAGGATTTTTCTTGATTTTTTTGAAAAAATAGATTTTCCTGAAAATTTCAGCATACATCCTTGTACGTGTGTTGAATGACAATGTTTGGTTATATCCTTAAGATTCGTGTAATTAGTCGAGTAAGTAGCATATTAATATAATAATAATTAATATTATATATGTGGTTAAGCGCTCAATTTTACGAAATGCAGTCTTCTGACTCGATACCTTAATCACCATACAGAATACCACATATATCCTGAGTTTCATTAAAATCTGAAGAACTTGAAAATCTGAGCAAAATATTACCCTAGGTTTTTCTTGATTTTTTTGAAAAAATAGATTTTCCTGAAAATTTCACCTTAGACCCTTGTACGTGTGTTCAATGACAATCATTGGTTATAACCTTAAGATTCGTGTCATTAGTCGAGTAATTAGCATATTAATATAATTAATTATAATTAATATTAAAGATGTGGTTAAGCGCTCAGTTTTAGGAAATGCAGTCTTTTGACTCGATATCCTTAATCACCATATAGAATACCACATATATCCTGAGTTTCATAAAAATCTGAAGAACTGGAAAATCTGAGCAAAATATTACCCTAGGATTTTTCTTGATTTTTTTGAAAAAATAGATTTTCCTGAAAATTTCAGCATAGATCCTTGTACGTGTGTTGAATGACAATCTTTGGTTATAACCTTAAGATTCGTGTAATTAGTCGAGTAATTAGCATATTGATATAATTAGTTATAGATAATATCAAATATGAGGTTAAGCCCTCAATTTTACGAAATGCCGTCTTTTGACTCGATATCCTTAATCACCATATAAAATACCACATATATCCTAAGTTTCATTAAAATCTAAAGAACTTGAAAATCTGAGCAAAATATTACCCAAGGCTATAGCTTAGGATCTTTCTTGATATTTTGAAAAAATAGATTTTCCTGAAAATTTCAGCATAGATCCTTGTACGTGTGTTGAATGACAATCTTTGGTTATAACTTTAAGATTCGTGTCATTAGTCGAGTAATTAGCATATTAATATGATTAATTATAATTAATATTAAATATGTGGTTAAGCGCTCAGTTTTACGAAATCCAGTCTTTTGACTCGATATCCTTAATCACCATATAGAATACCACATATATCCTGAGTTTCATTAAAATCAGAAGAACTTGAAAATCTGAGCAAAATATTACCCTACGATTTTTCTTGATTTTTTTTGAAAAAATAGATTTTCCTGAAAATTTCCGCATAGATCCTTGTACGTGTGTTGAATGACAAACTTTCGTTATAACCTTAAGATTCGTGTAATTAGTCGAGTAATTAGGATATAAATATAATTAATAATAATTAATATTAAATATATGGTTAAGCGCTCAATTTTACGAAATGCAGTCTTCTGACTCGATATCCTTAATCACCATATAGAATACCACATATACCCTGAGTTTCATTAAAATCTGAAGAACTTGAAAATCTGAGCAAAATATTACCCTAGGCTATAGCCTAGGATTTTTCTTGATTTTTTTGAAAAAATTGATTTTCCTGAAAATTTCAGCATACATCCTTGTACGTGTGCTGAATGACAATCTTTGGTTATAACCTTAACATTCGTGTAATTAGTGTAGTAATTAGTATATTGAAATAATTAATCATAATTATTAAATATGTGGTTAAGCGCTCAATTTTACGAAATGCCGTCTTTTGACTCGATATCCTTAATCATCATATAAAATACCACATATACCCTGAGTTTCATTAAAATCTGAAGAACTTGAAAATCTGAGCAAAATATTACCTTAGGCTATAGCCTAGGATTTTACTTGATTTTTTTGAAAAAATAGATTTTCCTGAAAATTTCACCATAGATTCTTGTACGTGTGTTGAATGACAATCTTTGGTTATAACCTGAAGATTCGTGTAATTAGTCGAGTAATTAGCATATTAATATAATTAATTATAATTTATTTTAAATATGTGGTTAAGCGCTCAATCTTACTAAATGCAGTCTTTTGACTCGATATCCTTAATCACCATATAGAATACCACATATACCCTGAGTTTCATTAAAATCTGAAGAACTTGAAAATCTGAGCAAAATATTACCTTAGGCTATAGCCTAGGATTTTTCTTGATTTTCTTGAAAAAATAGATTTTCTTGAAAATTTCAGCATACATCCTTGTACGTGTGTTGAATGACAATCTTTGGTTATAACCTTAAGATTCGTGTAATTAGTCGAGTAATTAGCATATTATTATAATTAATTATAATTAATATTAAATATATGATTAAGCGCTCAATTTTACGAAATGCAGTCTTTTGACTCGATAACCTTAATCACCATATAGAATACCACATATACCCTGAGTTTCATTAAAATCTGAAGAACTTGAAAATCTGAGCAAAATATTTCCCTAGGATTTTTCCTGATTTTTTTGAAAAAATAGATTTTCCTGAAAATTTCACCATAGATCCTTGTACGTGTGTTGAATGACAATCTTTGGTTATAACCTTAAGATTCGTGTAATTAGTCGAGTAATTAGCATATAAGTATAATTAATTATAATTAATATTGAATATGTGGTTAAGCGCTCAATTTTACGAAATGCCGTCTTTTGACTCGATATCCTTAATCACCATATAAAATACCACATATACCCTAAGTTTCATTAAAATCTGAAGAACTTCAAAATCTGAGCAAAATTTTACCTTAGGCTAACCTAGGATTTTTCTTGATATTTTTGAAAAAATAGATTTTCCTGAAAATTTCAGCATACATCCTTGTACGTGTGTTGAATGACAATATTTCGTTATAACCTTAAGATTCGTGTACTTAGTCGTGTAAGTAGCATATTAATATAATTAATTATAATTAATATTAAATATGTGGTTAAGCACTCAATTTTACGAAATGCAGTCTTCTGACTCGATATCCTTAATCACCATATAGAATACCACATATACCCTGAGTTTCATTAAAATCTGAAGAACTTGAAAATCAAAGAAAAATATTACCCTAGGCTATAGCCCAGGATTTTTCTTGATTTTTATGAAAAAATAGATTTTCCTGAAAATTTCACCTTAGACCCTTGTACCTGTGTTGAATCACAATCTTTGGTTATAACCTTAAGATTCGTGTAATTAGTCGAGTAATTAGCATATTGATATAATTAGTTATAGATAATATTAAATATGAGGTTAAGCCCTCAATTTTACGAGATGCAGTCTTTTGACTCGATATCCTTAATCACCACATAGAACACCACATATACCATGAGTTTCATTAAAATCTGAAGAACTTGAAAATCTGAGGAAAATATTACCCCAGGCTATAGCCTAGGATTTTTCTTGATATTTTGAAAAAATAGATTTTCCTGAAAATTTCAGCATAGATCCTTGTACGTGTGTTGAATGACAATCTTTGGTTATAACCTTAAGATTCGTGTCATTAGTCGAGTAATTAGGATATTAATATGATTAATTATATTTAATATTAAATATGTGGTTAAGCACTCAGTTTTACGAAATGCAGTCTTTTGACTCGATATCCTTAATCACCATATAGAATACCACATATATCCTAAGTTTCATTAAAATCTAAAGAACTTGAAAATCTGAGCAAAATATTACCCTAGGATTTTTCTTGATTTTTTTTGAAAAAATAGATATTCCTGAAAATTTCAGCATAGATCCTTGTACGTGTGTTGAATGACAAACTTTCGTTATAACCTTAAGATTCGTGTAATTAGTCGAGTAATTAGGATATAAATATAATTAATTATAATTAATATTAAATATATGGTTAAGCGCTCAATTTTACGAAAT
Source organism: Panulirus ornatus (assembly GCF_036320965.1). Lineage (NCBI taxonomy): Eukaryota > Metazoa > Arthropoda > Malacostraca > Decapoda > Palinuridae > Panulirus > Panulirus ornatus. The sequence continues at coordinate 52,029,413 of NC_092225.1, forward strand.
GCAGTCTTTTGACTCGATATCTTTAATTACCATATAGAATACCACTTATACCCTGAGTTTCATTAAAATCTGAAGAACTTGAAAATCTGAGCAAAATATTACCGAAGGCTATAGCCTAGGATTTTTCTTGATTTTTTTGAAAAAATAGATTTTCCTGAAAATTTCAGAATAGATCCTTGTATGTGTGTTGAATGACAATCTTTGGTTATAACCTTAAGATTCGTGTCATTAGTCGAGTAATTAGCATATTAATATGATTAATTATAATTAATATTAAATATGTGGTTAAGCGCTCAGTTTTACGAAATGCATTCTTTCGACTCGATATCCTTAATCACCATATAGAATACCACATATATCCTGAGTTTCATTAAAATCTGAAGAACTTGAAAATCTGAACAAAATATTACCCTAGGATTTTTCTTGATTTTTTTGAAAAAATAGATTTTCCTGAAAATTTTAGCATAGATCCTTGTACGTGTGTTGAATGACAATCTTTGGTTATAACCTTAAGATTCGTGTAATTAGTCGAGTAATTAGCATATAGATATAATTAATTATAATTAATATTAATTATATGGTTAAGCACTCAATTTTACGAAATGCAGTCTTTTGACTCGGTATCTTTAATCACCATATAAAATACCACTTATACCCTGAGTTTCAGTAAAATCTGAAGAACTTGAAAATCTGAGCAAAATATTATTAGCCTAGGATTTTTCTTGATTTTTTTGAAAAAATAGATTTTCCTGAAAATTTCACCTTAGACCCTTGTACGTGTGTTGAATCACAATCTTTGGTTATAATCTTAAGATTCGTGTAATTAGTCGAGTAATTAGCATATTGATAGAATTAGTTATAGATAATATTAAATATGTGGTTACGCGCTCAATTTTACGAAATGCAGTCTTCTGACTCGATATCCTTAATCACCATATAGAATACCACATATACCCTGAGTTTCATTAAAATCTGAAGAACTTGAAAATCTGAGCAAAATATTACCGAAGGCTATAGCCTAGGATTTTTCTTGATTTTTTTGAAAAAATAGATTTTCCTGAAAATTTCACCTTAGACCCTTGTACGTGTGTTGAATCACAATCTTTGGTTATAATCTTAAGATTCGTGTAATTAGCCGAGTAATTAGCATATTGATATAATTAGTTATAGATAATATTAAATATGAGGTTAAGCCCTCAATTTTACGAAATGCAGTCTTTTGACTCGATATCCTTAATCACCACATAGAACACCACATAAACCATGAGTTTCATTAAAATCTGAAGAACTTGAAAATCTGAGCAAAATATTACCCAAGGCTATAGCCTAGGATTTTTCTTGATTTTATTATAAAATAGATTTTCCTGAAAATTTCAGCATAGATCCTTGTACGTGTGTTGAATGACAATCTTTGCTTATAACCTTAAGATTCGTGTCATTAGTCGAGTAATTAGCATATTAATATGATTAATTATAATTAATATTAAATATGTGGTTAAGCGCTCAGTTTTACGAAATGCAGTCTTTTGACTCGATATCCTTAATCACCATATAGAATACCACATATACCCTGAGTTTAATTAAAATCTGAAGAAGGTGAAAATCTGAGCAAAATATTATTCTAGGATTTTTCTTGATTTTCTTGAAAAAATAGGTTTTCCTGAAAATTTCAGCATAGATCCTTGTACGTGTGTTGAATGACAATCTTTGGTTATAACCTTAAGATTCGTGTAATTAGTCGAGTAATTAGCATAAAAGTATAATTAATTATAATTAATATTGAATCTGTGGTTAAGCGCTCAATTTTACGAAATGTCGTCTTTTGACTCGATATCCTTAATCACCATATAAAATACCACATATACCCTAAGTTTCATTAAAATCGGAGGAACTTGAAAATCTGAGCAAAATATTACCCTAGGCTATAGCCTATGATTTTTTTTTATTTTTTTGAAAAAATAGATTTTCTGAAAATTTCAGCATAGATCCTTGTACGTGTGTTGAATAACAATCTTTGGTTATAACCTTAAGATTCGTGTAATTATTCGAGTAATCAGCATATTAATATAATTAATATAGGATTTTTCTTGATTTTTTTGAAAAAATAGATTTTCCTGAAAATTTCAGCATAGATCATTGTACGTGTGTTGAATGACAATCTTTGGTTATAACCTTAAGATTCGTGTAATTAGTCGAGTAATTAGCATATTAATATAATTAATTATAATTAATATTAAATATACGATTAAGCGCTCAATTTACGAAATGCAGTCTTTTGACTCGATATCCTTAATCACCATATAGAATACCACATATACCCTGAGTTTCATTAAAATCTGAAGAACTTGAAAATCTGAGCAACATATTATTCTAGGATTTTTCTTGATTTTTTTGAAAAAATAGATTTTCCTGAAAATTTCACCATAGATCCTTGTACGTGTGTTGAATGACAATCTTTGGTTATAACCTTAAGATTCGTGTAATTGGTCGAGTAATTAGCATATAAGTATAATGAATTATAATCAATATTCAATATGTAGTTAAGCGCTCAATTTTACGAAATGCCGTCTTTTGACTCGATATCCTTAATCACCATATAAAATACCATATATACCCTAAGTTTCATTAAAATCTGAAGAACTTGAAAATCTGAGCAAAATATTACCCAAGGCTATAGCCTAGGACTTTTCTTGATTTTTTTGAAAAAATAGATTTTCCTGAAAATTTCACCTTAGACCCTTGTACGTGTGTTGAATCACAATCTTTGGTTATAACCTTAAGAGTCGTGTAATTAGTCGAGTAATTAGCATATTGATATAATTAGTTACAGATTATATTAAATGAGGTTAAGCCCTCAATTTTACGAAATGCAGTCTTTTGACTCGATATCCTTAATCACCATATAGAACACCACATATACCCTGAGTTTCATTAAAATCTGAAGAACTTGAAAATCTGAGCTAAATATTACCCCAGGCTATAGCCTAGGATTTTTCTTGATTTTTTGAAAAAATAGATTTTCCTGAAAATTTCAGGATAGATCCTTGTACATGTGTTGAATGACAATCTTTGGTTATAACCTTAAGATTCGTGTAATTAATCGAGTAATTAGCATATTAATATGATTAATTAAAATTAATATTAAATATGTGGTTAAGGGCTCATTTTTACGAAATGCAGTCTTTTGACTCGATATCCTTAATCACCATATAGAATACCACATATACCCTGAGTTTCATTAAAATCTGAAGAACTTGAAAATCTGAGCAAAATATTATTCTAGGATTTTTCTTGATTTTTTTGAAAAAATAGATTTTCCTGAAAATTTCAGCATAGATCCTTGTACGTGTGTTGAATGACAATCTTTGGTTATAACCTTAAGATTCGTGTAATTAGTCGAGTAATTAGCATATTAGTATAATGAATTAATAATTAATATTAAATATGTGGTTAAGCGCTCTATTTCACGAAATGGAGTCTTTTGACTCGATATCCGTGATCACCATATAGAATACCACATATACCCTGAGTTTCATTAAAATCTGAAGAACGTGAAAATCAGAGCAAAATATTACCCTAGGCTATAGACTAGGATTTTTCTTGATTTTTTTGAAAACATAGATTTTCCTGAAAATTTCAGCATAGATCCTTGTACGTGTGTTGAATGACAATCTTTGGTTATAACCTTAAGATTCGTGTAATTATTCGAGTAATTGGCATATTAATATAATTAATATAGGATCTTTCTTCATTTTTTTGAAAAAATAGATTTTCCTGAAAATTTCAGCATAGATCATTGTACATGTGTTGAATGACAATCTTTGGTTATAACCTTAAGATTCGTGTAATTAGTCGAGTAATTAGCATATTAATATAATTAATTATAATCAATATTAAATATGTGGTTATGCGCTTAATTTTACGAAATGCAGTCTTTTGACTCGATATCTTTAATCACCATATAGAATACCACTTATACCCTGAGTTTCATTAAAATCTGAAGAAGTTGAAAATCTGAGCAAAATATTACCCAAGGACCTAGGATTTTTCTTGATTTTTTTTAAATAATAGATTTTCCTGAAAATTTCACCATAGATCCTTGTACGTGTGTTGAATGACAATCTTTGGTTATAAACTTAAGATTCGTGTAATTGGTCGAGTAATTAGCATATAAGTATAATTAATTATAATCAATATTGAATATGTGGTTAAGCGCTCAATTTTACGAAATGCCGTCATTTGACTCGATATCCTTAATCACCATATAAAATACCACATATACCCTAAGTTTCATTAAAATCTGAAGAACTTGAAAATCTGAGCAAAATATTACCCAAGGACCTAGGATTTTTCTTGATTTTTTTGAAAAAATAGATTTTCCTGAAAATTTCACCTTAGACCCTTGTACGTGTGTTGAATCACAATCTTTGGTTATAACCTTAAGATTCATGTAATTAGTCGAGTAATTAGCATATTGATATAATTAGTTATAGATGATATTAAATATGAGGTTAAGCCCTTAATTTTACGAAATGCAGTCTTTTGACTCGATATCCTTAATCACCATATAGAATACCACATATACCCTGAGTTTCATTAAAATCTGAAGAACTTGAAAATCTGAGCAAAATATTACCCCAGCCTAGGATTTTTCTTGATTTTTTGAAAAAATAGATTTTCCTGAAAATTTCAGCATAGATCCTTGTACGTGTGTTGAATGACAATCTTTGGTTATAACCTTAAGATTCGTGTAATTAGTCAAGTAATTAGCATATAAGTATAATTAATTATAATCAATATTGAATATGTGGTTAAGCGCTCAATTTTACGAAATGCAGTCTTTTGACTCGATATCCTTAATCACCATATAGAATACCACTTATACCCTGAGTTTCATTAAAATCTGAAGAACTTGAAAATCTGAGCAAAATATTACCCAAGGACCTAGGATTTTTCTTGATTTTTTTGAAAAAATAGATTTTCCTGAAAATTTCAGCATAGATCCTTGTACGTGTGTTGAATGACAATCTTTGGTTATAATCTTAAGATTCGTGTAATTAGTCGAGTAATTAGCATATTAATATGATTAATTATAATTAATATTAAATATGTGGTTAAGCGCTCAGTTTTACGAAATGCAGTCTTTTGACTCGATATCCTTAATCACCATATAGAATACCACATATACCCTGAGTTTCATTAAAATCTGAAGAACTTGAAAATCTGAGCAAAATATTATCCTGAAAATTTCAGCATAGATCCTTGTACGTGTGTTGAATGACAATCTTTGGTTATAACCTTAAGATTCGTGTAATTAGTCGAGTAATTAGCATATTAATATAATTAATTATAATTAATATTAAATATGTGGTTAAGCGCTCAATTTTACGAAATGCAGTCTTTTGACTCGATATCCTTAATCACCATATAGAATACCACATATACCCTGAGTTTCATTAAAATCTGAAGAACTTGAAAATCTGAGCAAAATATTACCCTAGGATTTTTCTTGATTTTTTTGAAAAATAGATTTTCCTGAAAATTTCAGCATAGATCCTTGTACGTGTGTTGAATGACAATCTTTGGTTATAACCTTAAGATTCGTGTAATTATTCGAGTAATTAGCATATAATATTATATATATTAATATAGGAGTCATTTTATCCTTTTCATTTTTCTTGAAAAAAACTAGCTATTGATTGTCTGAAAAATTTAGCAGCATCAGATTTTCCAATTAGTACATAGTGATGTTTGAATGACAATCTTTGGTTATAACCTTAAGATTCGTGTAATTAGTCGAGTAATTAGCATATTAATATAATTAATTATAATAATATAAATATTGGTTAAGCGCTCAATTTTACGAAATGCAGTCTTTTGACTCGATATCCTTAATCACCATATAGAATACCACTTATACCCTGAGTTTCATTAAAATCTGAAGAAGTTGAAAATCTGAGCAAAATATTACCAAGGATGATTTTTCTTGATTTTTTTGAAAAAATAGATTTTCCTGAAAATTTCACCATAGATCCTTGTATATGTGTTGAATGACAATCTTTGGTTATAACCTTAAGATTCGTGTAATTGGTCGAGTAATTAGCATATAAGTATAATTAATTATAATCAATATTGAATATGTGGTCAAGCGCTCAATTTTACGAAATGCATTCTTTTGACTCGATATCCTTAATCACCATATAAAATACCACATATACCCTAAGTTTCATTAAAATCTGAAGAACTTGAAAATCTGAGCAAAATATTACCCAAGGCTAGGATTTTTCTTGATTTTTTTGAAAAAATAGATTTTCCTGAAAATTTCACCTTAGACCCTTGTACGTGTGTTGAATCACAATCTTTGGTTATAACCTTAAGATTCGTGTAATTAGTCGAGTAATTAGCATATTGATATAATTAGTTATAGATGATATTAAATATGAGGTTAAGCCCTCAATTTTACGAAATGCAGTCTTTTGACTCGATATCCTTAATCACCACATAAAATACCACATATACCCTAAGTTTCATTAAAATCTGAAGAACTTGAAAATCTGAGCAATATTATCCTAGGCTATATTACCCTAGGCTATAGCCTAGGATTTTTTTTTTTATTTTTTTGAAAAAATAGATTTTCCTGAAATTTTCAGCATAGATCCTTGTACGTGTGTTGAATGACAATCTTTGGTTATAACCTTAAGATTCGTGTAATTAGTCGAGTAATTAGCATATTAATATAATTAATTACAATTTAATTTAAATATGTGGTTAAGCGCTCAATTTTACTAAATAAAGTCTTTTGACTCGATATCCTTAATCATCATATAGAATACCACATATACCCTGAGTTTCATTAAAATCTGAAGAAAATCTGAGCAAAATATTACGCTAGGCTATAGCCTAGGATTTTTCTTGATTTGTTTGAAAAAATAGATTTTCCTGAAAATTTCAGCATAGATCATTGTACGTGTGTTGAATGACAATCTTTGGTTATAACCTTAAGATTCGTGTAATTAGTCGAGTAATTAGCATATAAGTATAATCAATTATAATTAATATTAAATATGTGGTTAAGCGCTCAATTTTACGAAATGCCGTCTTTTCACTCGATATCCTTAATCACCATATAAAATACCACATATACCCTAAGTTTCATTAAAATCTGAAGAACTTGAAAATCTGAGCAAAATATTACCCTAGGCTATAGCCTAGGATTTTTTTTTTATTTTTTTGAAAAAATAGATTTTCCTGAAATTTTCAGCATAGATCCTTGTACGTGTGTTGAATGACAATCTTTGGTTATAACCTTAAGATTCGTGTAATTAGTCGAGTAATTAGCATATTAATATAATTAATTACAATTTAATTTAAATATGTGGTTAAGCGCTCAATTTTACTAAATAAAGTCTTTTGACTCGATATCCTTAATCACCATATAGAATACCACATATACCCTGAGTTTCATTAAAATCTGAAGAAAATCTGAGCAAAATATTACGCTAGGCTATAGCCTAGGATTTTTCTTGATTTGTTTGAAAAAATAGATTTTCCTGAAAATTTCTGCATAGATCCTTGTACGTGTGTTGAATGACAATCTTTGGTTATAACCTTAACATTCGTGTAATTAGTCGAGTAAGTAGCATATTAATATAATTAATCTGAAAATCTGAGCAAAATATTACCCTAGGCTATAGCCTAGGATTTTTCTTGATTTTTTTGAAAAAATAGATTTTCCTGAAAATTTCAGCATAGATCCTTGTACGTGTGTTGAATGACAATCTTTGGTTATAACCTTAAGATTCGTGTAATTATTCGAGTAATTAGCATATTAATATAATTAATATAGGATTTTTCTTGATTTTTTTGAAAAAATAGATTTTCCTGAAAATTTCAGCATAGATCATTGTACGTGTGTTGAATGACAATCTTTGGTTATAACCTTAAGATTCGTGTAATTAGTCGAGTAATTAGCATATTAATATAATTAATTATAATTAATATTAAATATGTGGTTAAGCGCTCAATTTTACGAAATGCAGTCTTTTGACTCGATATCTTTAATCACCATATAGAATACCACTTATAACCTGAGTTTCATTAAAATCTGAAGAACTTGAAAATCTGAGCAAAATATTACCCAAGGACCTAGGATTTTTCTTGATTTTTTTGAAAAAATAGATTTTCCTGAAAATTTCACCATAGATCCTTGTACGTGTGTTGAATGACAATCTTTGGTTATAACCTTAAGATTCGTGTAATTGGTCGAGTAATTAGCATATAAGTATAATTAATTATAATCAATATTGAATATGTGGTTAAGCGCTCAATTTTACGAAATGCCGTCATTTGACTCGATATCCTTAATCACCATATAAAATTCCACATATACCCTGAGTTTCATTAAAATCTGAAAAACTTGAAAATCTGAGCAAAATATTACCCAAGGATATAGCCTAGGATTTTTCTTGATTTTTTTGAAAAAATAGATTTTCCTGAAAATTTCACCTTAGACCCTTGTACGTGTGTTGAATCACAATCTTTGGTTATAACCTTAAGATTCGTGTAATTAGTCGAGTAATTAGCATATTGATATAATTAGTTATAGATGATATTAAATATGAGGTTAAGCCCTCAATTTTACGAAATGCAGTCTTTTGACTCGATATCCTTAATCACCACATAGAACACCACATATACCCTGAGTTTCATTAAAATCTGAAGAACTTGAAAATCTGAGCAAAATATTACCCCAGGCTATAGCCTAGGATTTTTCTTGATTTTTTGAAAAAATAGATTTTCCTGAAAATTTCAGCATAGATCCTTGTACGTGTGTTGAATGACAATCTTTGGTTATAACCTTAAGATTCGTGTAATTAGTCGAGTAATTAGCATATTAATATAATTAATTATCGAAACTGATGAGAACTGCTATTGACGTTTGTGTGAATAAATTGTACATTTCCTTTTCCATAGCGAGAGGTTGAACCATTAAGTGACATTCATTTTTTTCATTCATTTCAAGCTAAAAGTTTGTTTTCTAAATTGTTTCTTACATTTTTCATATGTATATATATGTATGTGTGTGTGTGTGTGTTTATGTGCGTATGTGTGTGTATGTGTGTGTGTGTGTATATGTATATATATATGTATATTATCCCTGGGGATAGGGGTGAAAGAATACTTCCCACGTATTCCTCGCGTGTCGTAGAAAGCGACTAGAGAGGACGGGAGCGGGGGGCCGGAAATCCTCCCCTCCTTGTATTAACTTTCTAAAATGGGAAACAGAAGAAGGAGTCACGCGGGGAGTGATCATCCTCCTCGAAGGCTCAGAGTGGGGTGCCTAAATGTGTGTGGATGTAACCAAGATGTGAAAAAAGGAGAGATAGGTAGTATGTTTGAGGAAAGGAACCTGGATGTTTTGGCTCTGAGTGAAACGAAGCTCAAGGGTAAAGGGGAAGAGTGGTTTGGAAATGTCTGGGCAGTGAAGTCAGGGGTTAGTGAGAGGACAAGAGCAAGGGAAGGAGTAGCAATACTCCTGAAACAGGAGTTGTGGAAGTATGTGATAGAATGTAAGAAAGTAAATTCTCGATTAATATGGGTAAAATTGAAAGTTGATGGAGAGAGGTGGGTGGTTATTGGTGCATATGCACCTGGGCATGAGAAGAAAGATCATGAGAGGCAAGTGTTTTGGGAGCAGCTGAATGAGTGTGTTAGCGGTTTTGATGCACGAGACCGGGTTATAGTGATGGGTGATTTGAATGCAAAGGTGAGTAATGTGGCAGTTGAGGGAATAATTGGTATGCATGGGGTGTTCAGTGTTGTAAATGGAAATGGTGAAGAGCTTGTAGATTTATGTGCTGAAAAAGGACTGATGATTGGGAATACCTGGTTTAAAAAGCGAGATATACATAAGTATACTTATGTAAGTAGGAGAGATGGCCAGAGAGCGTTATTGGATTACGTGTTAATTGACAGGCGTGCGAAAGAGAGACTTTTGGATGTTAATGTGCTGAGAGGTGCAACTGGAGGGATGTCTGATCATTATCTTGTGGAGGCTAAGGTGAAGATTAGTATGGGTTTTCAGAAAAGAGGAGTGAATGTTGGGGTGAAGAAGGTGGTGAGAGTAAGTGAGCTTGGGAAGGAGACCTGTGTGGGGAAGTACCAGGAGAGACTGTGTACAGAATGGAAAAAGGTGAGAACAATGGAAGTAAGGGGAGTGGGGGAGGAATGGGATGTATTTAGGGAATCAGTGATGGATTGCGCAAAAGATGCTTGTGGCATGAGAAGAGTGGGAGGTGGGCTGTTTAGAAAGGGTAGTGAGTGGTGGGATGAAGAAGTAAGAGTATTAGTGAAAGAGAAGAGAGAGGCATTTGGGCGATTTTTGCAGGGAAAAAATGCAATTGAGTGGGAGAAGTATAAAAGAAAGAGACAGGAGGTCAAGAGAAAGGTGCAAGAGGTGAAAAAAAGGGCAAATGAGAGTTGGGGTGAGAGACTATCAGTAAATTTTAGGGAGAATAAAAAGATGTTCTGGAAGGAGGTAAATAGGGTGCGTAAGACAAGGGAGCAAATGGGAACCTCAGTGAAGGGCGTAAATGGGGAGGTGATAACAAGTAGTGGTGATGTGAGAAGGAGATGGAATGAGTATTTTGAAGGTTTGTTGAATGTTTCTGATGACAGAGTGGCAGATATAGGGTGTTTTGGTCGAGGTGGTGTGCAAAGTGAGAGGGTTAGGGAAAATGATTTGGTAAACAGAGAAGAGGTAGTAAAAGCTTTGCGGAAGATGAAAGCCGGCAAGGCAGCAGGTTTGGATGGTATTGCAGTGGAATTTATTAAAAAAGGGGGTGACTGTATTGTTGACTGGTTGGTAAGGTTATTTAATGTATGTATGACTCATGGTGAGGTGCCTGAGGATTGGCGGAATGCGTGCATAGTGCCATTGTACAAAGGCAAAGGGGATAAGAGTGAGTGCTCAAATTACAGAGGTATAAGTTTGTTGAGTATTCCTGGTAAATTATATGGGAGGGTATTGATTGAGAGGGTGAAGGCATGTACAGAGCATCAGATTGGGGAAGAGCAGTGCGGTTTCAGAAGTGGTAGAGGATGTGTGGATCAGGTGTTTGCTTTGAAGAATGTATGTGAGAAATACTTAGAAAAGCAAATGGATTTGTATGTAGCATTTATGGATCTGGAGAAGGCATATGATAGAGTTGATAGAGATGCTCTGTGGAAGGTATTAAGAATATATGGTGTGGGAGGAAAGTTGTTAGAAGCAGTGAAAAGTTTTTATCGAGGATGTAAGGCATGTGTACGTGTAGGAAGAGAGGAAAGTGATTGGTTCTCAGTGAATGTAGGTTTGCGGCAGGGGTGTGTGATGTCTCCATGGTTGTTTAATTTGTTTATGGATGGGGTTGTTAGGGAGGTAAATGCAAGAGTCCTGGAAAGAGGGGCAAGTATGAAGTCTGTTGGGGATGAGAGAGCTTGGGAAGTGAGTCAGTTGTTGTTCGCTGATGATACAGCGCTGGTGGCTGATTCATGTGAGAAACTGCAGAAGCTGGTGACTGAGTTTGGTAAAGTGTGTGGAAGAAGAAAGTTAAGAGTAAATGTGAATAAGAGCAAGGTTATTAGGTACAGGAGGGTTGAGGGTCAAGTCAATTGGGAGGTGAGTTTGAATGGAGAAAAACTGGAGGAAGTGAAGTGTTTTAGATATCTGGGAGTGGATCTGTCAGCGGATGGAACCATGGAAGCGGAAGTGGATCATAGGGTGGGGGAGGGGGCGAAAATTTTGGGAGCCTTGAAAAATGTGTGGAAGTCGAGAACATTATCTCGGAAAGCAAAAATGGGTATGTTTGAAGGAATAGTGGTTCCAACAATGTTGTATGGTTGCGAGGCGTGGGCTATGGATAGAGTTGTGCGCAGGAGGATGGATGTGCTGGAAATGAGATGTTTGAGGACAATGAGTGGTGTGAGGTGGTTTGATCGAGTAAGTAACGTAAGGGTAAGAGAGATGTGTGGAAATAAAAAGAGCGTGGTTGAGAGAGCAGAAGAGGGTGTTTTGAAATGGTTTGGGCACATGGAGAGAATGAGTGAGGAAAGATTGACCAAGAGGATATATGTGTCGGAGGTGGAGGGAACGAGGAGAAGAGGGAGACCAAATTGGAGGTGGAAAGATGGAGTGAAAAAGATTTTGTGTGATCGGGGCCTGAACATGCAGGAGGGTGAAAGGAGGGCAAGGAATAGAGTGAATTGGAGCGATGTGGTATACAGGGGTTGACGTGCTGTCAGTGGAGTGAATCAAGGCATGTGAAGCGTCTGGGGTAAACCATGGAAAGCTGTGTAGGTATGTATATTTGCGTGTGTGGACGTGTGTATGTACATGTGTATGGGGGGGGGGGGGGTTGGGCCATTTCTTTCGTCTGTTTCCTTGCGCTACCTCGCAAACGCGGGAGACAGCGACAAAGTATAAAAAAAAAAAAAAAAAAAATTATAATTAATATTAAATATGTGGTTAAGCGCTCAATTTTACGAAACGCAGTCTTTTGACTCGATATCTTTAATCACCATATAGAATACCACTTATACCCTGAGTTTCATTAAAATCTGAAGAACTTGAAAATCTGAGCAAAATATTACCCAAGGACCTAGGATTTTTCTTGATTTTTTTGAGAAAATAGATTTTCCTGAAAATTTCAGCATAGATCCTTGTACATGTGTTGAATGACAATCTTTGGTTATAATCTTACGATTCGTGTAATTAGTCGAGTAATTAGCATATTAATATGATTAATTATAATTAATATTAAATATGTGGTTAAGGGCTCAGTTTTACGAAATGCAGTCTTTTGACTCGATATCCTTAATCACCATATAGAATACCACATATACCCTGAGTTTCATTAAAATCTGAAGAAGGTGAAAAGCTGAACAAAATATTATTCTCGGATTTTTCTTGATTTTTTTGAAAAAATAGATTTTCCTGAAAATTTCAGCATAGATCATTGTACGTGTGTTGAATGACAATCTTTGGTTATAACCTTAAGATTCGTGTAATTAGTCGAGTAATTAGCATATTAATATAATTAATTATAATTAATATTAAATATATGATTAAGCGCTCAATTTTACGAAATGCAGTCTTTTGATTCGATATCCTTAATCACCATATAGAATACCACATATACCCTGAGTTTCATTAAAATCTGAAGAACTTGAAAATCTGAGCAAAATATTTCCCTAGGATTTTTCTTGATTTTTTTGAAAAAATAGATTTTCCTGAAAATTTCACCATAGATCCTTGTACGTGTGTTGAATGACAATCTTTGGTTATAACCTTAAGTTTCGTGTAATTAGTCGAGTAATGAGCATATCAATATAATTCATTATAATTAATATTAAATATGTGGTTAAGCGCTCAATTTTACGAAATGCAGTCTTTTGACTTGATATCTTTAATCACCATATAGAATACCACTTATACCCTGAGTTTCATTAAAATCTGAAGAACTTGAAAATCTGAGCAAAATATTACCCAAGGCTATAACCTAGGATTATTCTTGATGTTTTTGAAAAAAAAAGATTTTCCTGAAAATTTCAGCATAGATCCTTGTACGTGTGTTGAATGACAATCTTTGGTTATAACCTTAAGATTCGTGTAATTAGTCGAGTAATTAGCATATATCCTGAGTTTCATTAAAATCTGAAGAACTTGAAAATCTGAGAAAAATATTACCCTAGGATTTTTCTCGATTTTTTTGAAAAAAATAGATTTTCCTGAAAATTTCAGCATAGACCCTTGTACGTGTCTTGAATGACAATCTTTGGTTATAACCTTAAGATTCGTGTAATTAGTCGAGTAGTTAGCATATTATTTTTTTATTATTATACTTTGTCGCTGTCTCCCGCGTTTGGGAGGTAGCGCAAGGAAACATACGAAAGAAATGGCCTAACCCCCCCCCCATACACATGTATATACATACGTCCACACACGCAAATACATACCTACACAGCTTTCCATGGTTTACCCCAAACGCTTCACATGCCCTGCCTCAATCCACTGACAGCACGTCAACCCCGGTATACCACATCGCTCCAATTCACTCTATTCCTTGCCCTCCTTTCACCCTCCTGCATGTTCAGGCCCCGATCACACAGAATCTTTTTCACTCCATCTTTCCACCTCCAATTTGGTCTCCCTCTTCTCCTTGTTCCCTCCACCTCCGACACATATATCCTCTTGGTCAATCTTTCCTCACTCATCCTCTCCATGTGCCCAAACCACTTCAAAACACCCTCTTCTGCTCTCTCAACCACGCTCTTTTTATTTCCACACATCTCTCTTACCCTTACATTACTAACTCGATCAAACCACCTCACACCACACATTGTCCTCAAACATCTCATTTCCAGCACATCCATCCTCCTGCGCACAACTCTATCCATAGCCCACGCCTCGCAACCATACAACATTGTTGGAACCACTATTCCTTCAAACATACCCATTTTTGCTTTCCGAGATAATTTTCTCGACTTCCACACATTCTTCAATGCCCCCAGGATTTTCGCCCCCTCCCCCACACTATGATATTATAATTAATATTAAATATTAATATTAAATATTAAAATTAATATTAAATATGTGGTTAAGGGCTCAGTTTTACGAAATGCAGTCTTTTGACCCGATATCCTTAAACACCATATAGAATACAACATATACCCTGAGTTTCATTAAAATCTGAAGAATACGAAAATCTGAGCAAAATATTACTGTAGGATTTTTCTTGATTTTTTTGAAAAAATAGATTTTCCTGAAAATTTGAGCATAGATCTTTGTACGTGTGTTGAATGACAATCTTTGGTTATAACCTTAAGATTCGTGTAATTAGTCGAGTAATTAGCATATTAATATAATTAATTATTATTAATATTAAATATGTGGTTAAGCGCTCAATTTCACGAAATGCAGTCTTTTGACTCGATATCTTTAATCACCATATAGAATACAACTTATACCCTGAGTTCCATTAAAATCTGAAGAACTTGAAAATCTGAGCAAAATATTACCCAAGGATATAGCCTAGGATTTTTCTTGATTTTTTTGACAAAATAGATTTTCCTGAAAATTTCAGCATAGATCCTTGTACATGTGTTGAATGACAATCTTTGGTTATAACCTTAAGATTCGTGTAATTAGTCGAGTAATTAGCATATTAATATGATTAATTATAATTAATATTAAATATGTGGTTAAGGGCTCAGTTTTACGAAATGCAGTCTTTTGACTCGATATCCTTAATCACCATATAGAATACCACATATACCCTGAGTTTCATTAAAATCTGAAGAACGTGAAAATCTGAGCAAAATATTATTCTAGGATTTTTCTTGATTTTTTTGAAAAAATAGATTTTCCTGAAAATTTCAGCATAGATCTTTGTACGTATGTTGAATGACAATCTTTGGTTATAACCTTAAGATTCGTGTAATTAGTCGAGTAATTAGCATATTAATATAATTAATTATAATTAATATTAAATATGTGGTTAAGCGCTCAATTTTACGAAATGCAGTCTTTTGACTCGATATCCTTGATCACCATATAGAATACCACATATACTCTGAGTTTCATTAAAATCTGAAGAACTTGAAAATCTGAGCAAAATATTACCCAAGGCTATAGCCTAGGATTTTTCTTGATTTTTTTGAAAAAATAGATTTTCCTGAAAATTTCAGCATAGATCCTTGTACGTGTGTTGAATGACAATCTTTGGTTATAACCTTAAGATTCGTGTAATTAGTCGAGTAATTAGCATATTGAAATAATCAATCATAATTAATATTAAATATGTGGTTAAGCGCTCAATTTTACGAAATACATTCTTTTGACTCGATATCCTTAATCACCATATAGAATATCACATATACCATGAATTTCAATAAAATCTGAAGAACTTGAAAATCTGAGCAAAATATTACCCAAGGCTATAGCCTAGGATTTTTCTTGATTTTTTTTGAAAAAATAGATTTTCCTGAAAATTTCACCTTAGACCCTTGTACGTGTGTTGAATCACAATCTTTGGTTATAACCTTAAGATTCGTGTAATTAGTCGAGTAATTAGCATATTGGTATAATTAGTTAGAGATAATATTAAATATGTGGTTAAGCGCTCAATTTTACGAAATGCAGTCTTTTGACTCGATATCCTTAATCACCATATAGAATACCACATATACCCTGAGTTTCATTAAAATCTGAAGAACTTGAAAATCTGAGCAAAATATTACCCAGGATTTTTCTTGATTTTTTGAAAAAATAGATTTTCCTGAAAATTTCAGCATAGATCCTTGTACGTGTGTTGAATGACAATCTTTGGTTATAACCTTAAGATTCGTGTAATTAGTCGAGTAATTAGCATATTAATATGATTAATTATAATTAATATTAAATATGTGGTTAAGCGCTCAGTTTTACGAAATGCAGTCTTTTGACTCGATATCCTTAATCACCATATAGAATACCACATATACCCTGAGTTTCATTAAAATCTGAAGAACTTGAAAATCTGAGCAAAATATTACCCTAGGATTTTTCTTGATTTTTTGAAAAAATAGATTTTCCTGAAAATTTCAGCATAGATCCTTGTACGTGTGTTGAATGACAATCTTTGGTTATAACCTTAAGATTCGTGTAATTAGTCGAGTAATTAGCATATTAATATAATTAATTATAATTAATATTAAATATGTGGTTAAGCGTTCAATTTTACGAAATGCAGTCTTTTGACTCGATATCCTTGATCACCATATAGAATACCACATATACTCTGAGTTTCATTAAAATCTGAAGAACGTGAAAATCTGAGCAAAATATTACCCTAGGCTATATAGCCTAGGATTTTTCTTGATTTTTTTGAAAAAATAGATTTTCCTGAAAATTTCAGCATAGATCCTTGTACGTGTGTTGAATGACAATCTTTGGTTATAACCTTAAGATTCGTGTCATTAGTCGAGTAATTAGCATATTAATATGATTAATTATAATTAATATCAAATATGTGGTTAAGCGCTCAGTTTTACAAAATGCAGTCTTTTGACTCGATATCCTTAATCATCATATAGAATACCACATATATCCTGAGTTTCATTAAAATCTGAAGAACTTGAAAATCTGAGCAAAATATTACCCTAGAATTTTCTTGATTTTTTTGAAAAAATAGATTTTCCTGAAAATTTCAGCATAGATCCTTGTACGTGTGTTGAATGCCAATCTTTGGTTATAACCTTAAGATTCGTGTAATTAGTCGAGTAATTAGCATATTAATATAATTAATTATAATTTATCTTAAATATGTGGTTAGGCGCTCAATTTTACGAAATGCAGTCTTTTGACTCGATATCCTTAATCACCATATAGAATACCACATATACCCTGAGTTTCATTAAAATCTGAAGAACTTGAAAATCTGAGCAAAATATTACCCAAGGATTTTTCTTGATTTTTTTGAAAAAATAGATTTTCCTGAAAATTTCACCTTAGACCCTTGTACGTGTGTTGAATCACCATCTTTGGTTATAACCTTAAGATTCGTGTAATTAGTCGAGTAATTAGCATATTGATATAATCAATTATAATTAATATTAAATATGTGGTTAAGCGCTCAATTTTACGAAATACATTCTTTTGACTCGATATCCTTAATCATCATATAGAATACCACTTATACCCTGAATTTCAATAAAATCTGAAGAACTTGAAAATCTGAGCAAAATATTACCCAAGGATTTTTCTTGATTTTTTTGAAAAAATAGATTTTCCTGAAAATTTCAGCATAGATCCTTCTACGTGTGTTGAATGACAATCTTTGGTTATAACCTTAAGATTCGTGTAATTAGTCGAGTAATTAGCATATTGATATAATCAATCATAATTAATATTAAATATGTGGTTAAGCGCTCAATTTTACGAAATACATTCTTTTGACTCGATATCCTTAATCACCATATGATTTAAGGCTATACCTAGGATTTTTATTGATTTTTTTCAAAAAATAGATTTCTTTACATTTTCAGCATAGATACTTTTATGTATGCTGAAGTCGAGTCTGTGGTCAAAATTTAAATATTCGAATAATTGGTCAAGTAATTAGCATTTAAATTTCATCATAATTAGTCCAGGTGCTAATTAAACGATTAATATTATGAAATACAATTATTTGACAGGAAATACTTAAATACCATATGAAACAACATCTATATACAACTTGTCATTAAAATCTGAGGAAGATGAAAATCTGAGTAAAGAAAAAAAAATGCAAGGCTATAACGTTGGATTTTTATTGATTTTTTTTGGAATACATTTTCTTGACATTTTCAGCATAGATACTTTTATGTATGCTGAATACGAGTCTGTGGTGAAAATCTAAATATTTGTATAATTAGTCGAGTAATTAACATTTAAATTTCACTATAATTAGTCCACGTGCTAATTAAACGGTTATTATTATGAATTACAATCTTTTGACACGAAATACTTAAATACCATAAGAAAAAACATCTATACACAAATTTTCATCAAAATCTGATTAAGTTGAAAATATGAGGGAAAAAAAATGCAAGGCTATAGAGCCTTGCATTTTTATTGATTTTTTTTTTTTGAAAAATAGATTTTCTTGACATTTTCAGCATAAATACTTTTATGTATGTTGAATGCGAGTCCATGGTGAAAATCTAAACATTTGTATAATTAATCAAGTAATTAGAATTTAAATTTCATCATAATTATTCCAGGTGCTAGTTAAACGATTAATATTATGAAATACAATTATTTGACACGAAATACTTAAATACCATAAGAAATAACATCTAAACACAAATTTTCATTAAAATCTGAGGAAGTTGAAAATCTGAGCAAAAGAAATGCAATATGCAAAATGCCTTGGATTTTTATTCTTTTGAAAAAACAGATTTTCTTGACATTTTCAATATAAATACTTTTATCTATGCTGAATACGAGTCTTTGGTGAAAATTTAAATATTCGTATTATTATTCGAGTAATCGGCATTTAAATTTCATCATAATTACTCCAGGTGCTAATTAAACGGTTAATATTTTAAATTACAGTCTTTTTACACGAAATATTTAAATACCATATAAAATAACATCTGTACAAAAATTTTCATTAAAATCTGAGGAAGTTGAAAATCTGAGCAAAAAAAATGCACGGCTATAACGTTGGATTTTAATTGATTTTTTTTAGAAAATAGATTTTCTTGACATTTTCAGCATAGACTCCAAATACTTAAATACCATACAAAATATCATCTATACACTGATTTTCATTAAAATCTGAGGAAGTTGAAAATCTGAGGAATAGATTTTCTTGAAATTTTTAGCATAGATACCTTTATGCATGCTGAATACGAATCTGTGGTCAAAATTTAAAAATTCGTATAATTACTCGAGTAATTAGTATTTAAATTTTATCATAATTAGTCCAGGTGGTAATTAAACGGTTAATATCATGAATGACACTCTTTTTACTCCAAATACTTAAATACCACATAAATCAACAACTATACACAGATTTTCATTAAAATCTGAGGAAGTTGAAAATCTGAGCCAAAAAATGCCTAGGATTTTTCTTGATTTTTTTGAAAAACTAGATTTTCCTAGAATTTTCAGCACAGATACTTTTATGTATGCTGAATACGAATCTGTGGTCAAAATCTAAAAATTCACATAATTAGTCGAGTAATTAGCATTTAAATTTCAGTATAATTAGTCCAGGGGCTAATTAAACGGTTAATATTGTGAAGTACAGTCTTTTGATACCAAATACTTAAATAAGATATAAAATAACATCTATACAAAGATTTTCATTAAAATCTGAGGAAGTTGAAAATCTGATAAAAAAAAAAAAATCCTTGGATTTTTCTTCATTTTTTTGAATAGATTTTCTGGAAATTTCCAGCATAGATACTTTTATGTATGCTGAATGCGAATCTGTGATCAAAGTCTAAAAATTGGTATAATTACTCGAGTAATTTGTATTTAGATTTTATGTATAATTAGTCCAGGTGGTAATTAAACGGTTAAAATTATGAAGTACTTAAATAGCACATAAATTAACATCTATACACAGATTTTCATTAAAATCTGAGGAAGTTCAAAATCTGAGCAAAAGAAAATCCAAGAATATTTCTTGATTTTTTTGAAAAAATAGATTTTCTTGAAATTTTCAGCATAGATACTTTTATGTATGCTGAATACGAATCTGTTGTCAAAATCTAAAAATTCGTATAATTACTCGAGTAATTAGTATTTAAATTTTATAATTAGTCCAGGTGCTAATTAAACGGTTAATATTATGAGTTACAGTCTTTTGACACGAAATACTTAAATACAATATAAAATAACATCTATACACAGATTTTATGTATGCTGAATACGAAACTGTGATCAAAGTCTAAAAATTCGTATAGTTACTCGAGTAATTTGTATTCAAATTTTATGTATAATTAGTCGAGGTGCTAATTAAACGTTTAATATTATGAATTACAGTTTTTTGACACCAAATACTTATTTACCATACAAAATACTATCTATACACTGATTTTCATTAAAATCTGAGGAAGTTGAAAATCTGAGCAAAAAAAAGGGCAAGGCTATATATATATATATATATATATATATATATATATATATATATATATATATATCCTTGGATTTTTCTTGATTTTTGTGAAAAAATAGATTTTCTTGAAATTTTCAGCATAGATACTTTTATGTATGCTGAATACGAATCTGTGGTCAAAGTCTAAAAATTTGTATAATTACTCGAGTAATTTGTATTTAAACTTTATGTATAACTAGTCCAGGTGGTAATTAAACTGTTACTATTCTGAATTACAGTCCTTTGACTCCAAATACTTAAATACCATATAAAATACTATGTATACACTGATTTTCATTAAAATCTGAGGAAGTCGAAAATATGAGCAATAGATTTTCTTGAAATCTTTAGCATAGATACTTTTATGTATGCTGAAGACGAATCTGTGGTCAAAATCTAAAAATTCGCATAATTAGTCGAGTAATAAGCATTTAAATTTCTTCATAATTATCCAGGTGCTAATTAAAAGGTTAATATTATGGATTACAGTCTTTTGACACCAAATACTTAAATAAAATATAAAATAGCATCTATACACAGATTTTCATTGAAATCTGAGGAAGTTGAAAATCTGAGCAAAAAAAGAAAAAAAATCCAAGGCCTTGGATTTTTCTTGATTTTTTTGAAAATATAGATTTTCCTGAAATTTTCAGCATAGATAGTTTTATGTAAGCTGAATACGAATCTTTGGTCAAAGTCTAAAAATTCGTATAATTACTTGAGTAATTTGTATTTAAATTTTGTGAATTAGTCCAGGTGCTAATTAAACGGTTAATAATGAGTTACAGTCTTTTGACACCAAATACTTAAATAAGATATAAAATAACATCTATACACATATTTTCATGAAAATCTGAGGAAGTTGAAAATCTGAGCAAAAAAAATCCAAGGCTTGAAATTTTCAGCATAGATACTTTTATGTATGCTGAATACAAATCTTTTGTCAAAGTCTAAAAATTCGTATAATTACTGGAGTAATTTGCATTTAAATTTTATGTATAACTAGTCCAGGTGGTAATTAAACGGTTAATATTATGAATTACAGTCTTTTCACACCGAATACTTAAATAAAATATAGAATAACATCTATACACAGATTTTCATTAAAATCTAAGGAAGTTGAAAATCTGAGATTTTGTTGATTATTTTGAAAAAGCATATTTTCTTGAAATTTTCAGCATAGATACCTTTATGTATGCTGAATACGAATCTTTGGTCAAAATCTAAAAATTCGTATAATTACTCGAGTAATTAGTATCTAAATTTTATCATAATTAGTCCAGGTGCTAATTAAGCGGTTAATATTATGAATTACAGTCTTTTGACTCCAAATACTTAAATACCACATAAAATGACATAAATACACAGATTTTCATTAAAATCTGAGGAAGTTGAAAATCTGAGAAAAAAAAAAAAAGTGCTAGGCTGTAGCCTTGGATTTTTCTTGATTTTTTTGAAAAAATAAATTTTCTTGAAATTTTCAGTATAGATACTTTTATGTATGCTGAATACGAATCTGTGGTCAAAGTCTAATAATTCGTAAAATTACTTGAGTAATTTGTATCTAAATCTTATGTAACTTTTACACTATCACATACTCCAACAACTCCTGATTCAGGAGTAGTGCTACTCCTTCCGTTGCTCTTGTCCTCTCACTAACCCCTGACTTTACTTCCAAGACATTCCCAAACCACTCCTCCCCTTTACCCTTGAGCTTCGTTTCACTCAGAGCCAAAACATCCAGGTTCCTTTCCTCAAACATACTGCCTATCTCTCCTTTTTTCTCATCTTGGTTACATCCACACATTTAGACGCTGCAATCTGAGCCTTCGAAGAGGATGAGCACTCCCCGCGTGACTCCTTCTTCTGTCTCCCCTTTTAGAAAGTTAAAATACAAGGAGGGGAGGGTTTCTAGCCCCCCGCTCCCGTCCCCTTTAGTTACCTTCCACGACACGTGAGGAATGCATGGGAAGTATTCTTTCTCCCCTATTCCCAGGGATATATTGGAAATAATTTCTCGAGTAATCAGCCAATGAATGGTAAGCTTAATAATTTCAATATTCATTAGCTAATTAATAAACGAAATATTAAGAAATGGAGTTTTTTTCACGGCAAATTGTGATTCAGGATTAGGAATAACATCTAAAATCAGATTTTCATGCAAATATGAAAAAGTTGAAAATTTCAATAAAATCCTACCAAAATATAAAAAATGGCTCAAAATTTGAAGATCTTTTGAACATCTTGGATGTTGATGAGAACTTTACCATATATACTATTAAGAATGCTTAATACAACACTTATCAAAATCCTATGTTTAAAATAATTTCTCAAGTAATTAGGTTATGAATGTTAGGGCTAATTATTCTAATTTTCATTAGCTAATTCATATGCAAGATAGTAAGAAACAGTCTTTTCACTCCAAATTCTTATTCAGCATTACAAATAACATCTCAAATGAGACTTTCATGGAAATCTTAAAAAGTTGGAAATTTTAATAAAATCCCACCAAAATTTTAAACAAAATCTCTTAAAATTTGAAAAATCTTTTAACATCTTTGATTTTGTGGAGATCTTCACCATAAATATCATTAAGTATGATGAATGAGAAACTGTTATCAAAAACTTAAGAATAATTTCTCAAGTAATTACCTAATGAATGTTAAGGTTACTCATTTCAATTTTCTTGAGCTAATCAATATATGAAATATTAGGAAATGGAGTTTTTTCACTCCCAATTCTAATTCAGCAGTAGGAATAACATGTAAAATTAGGTTTTCATACAAATCTGAAATGTTGCAATTCTCAATAAAATCACACCAATTGTTGAAAAAAATGGTTCAAAATTTGAAGATTTTTTGAATATCTTGGATTATGCTGAGAGCTTCACAATAAATACTAATGACTGATGAATCAGAGAGTGTTATCAAAAACTTTTTAGAGAATAATTTCTCAAGTAATTTCTTAATGAATTTTAAGGTTAATTGTTTTAATCTTCGTTGGCTAGTTGATATATGAAATATTACTAAATGGAGTTTTTTCACTACAAATTCTGATTCTGCATTAGGGTAACATATGAAATGAGATTCTTACAGAAGTCTGAAAATGCTAAAAATTTCAATAAAATCCCACCAAAATATTGAAAAAAATGGATCAAAATTTGGAAATTAAATCCCACCAAAATGATAAACAAAATGGCTCAAAATTTGAAGATTTTCTTATCATCTTCGATTTTGTTAAGAACTTCACCATAATAATATGAAACATGATGAATCAGAAACTCATATCAAAAACTTCTGTTGAAAAATAATTTCTCAAATAATTAGCCAATGAATGTTAAGGTGAATTATTTCAATTTCCCTTAGCTAATTAACATATGTCATATTAGGAAATGGAGTTTATTCATTCGAAATTGTGACTCAGCATTTGGAATAACATCTAAAATTAGACTTTCATGCAAATCAAAAAAAGTAGCAAATTTCAATAAAATCCCATTAAAATGTTAAAGAAAATGGCTCAAAATTTGAAGATTTTTAAAATATCTAGGATTTTGATGAGAACTTCACCATATATACTATTATGTAATCTTAATATGAAACTTATCAAAAAACTATGTTTAGAATAATTTCTCAAGTAATTAGGTATCCCTAGGGATAGGGGAGAAAGAATACTTCCCACGTCTTCCCTGCATGTCGCAGAAGGCGACTAAAAGGGGAGGGAGCGGGAGGTTGGATATCCTCCCCTCTCATTTTCAATTTTCCAAAAGAAGGAACAGAGAAGGGAGCTAAGTGAGGATTTCCCTCACAGGCTCAGTCCTCTGTTCTTAGCGCTACCTCGCTAACACGGGAAATGGCGAATAGTATAAAAAAAAAAACCAGGTAATGAATGTTAAGAATAATTATTCTAATTTTCATTAGCAAATTCATTTATGAGATATTAGGAAACAGTCTTTTCACTCCAAATTCTTATTCGGCATTACGAACAACATCCATAATGAGATTTTCAGGATAATTTTAAAAAGTTGGAAATTTCAATAAAATCCCACCAAAATCGCTTGAAATTTGAATTCTTTTTGAACATCTCGGATTTTGTTGAGAACTTTACCATGAATACTATTAAGCATGATGAATCAGAAGCAGTTAGCAAAATCTTATGTTGAGAATAATTTCTCAAGTAATTAGCTGGGGATAGGGGAGAAAGAATACTTCCCACGTATTCCCTGCGTGTCGTAGAAGGCGACTAAAAGGGAAGGGAGCGGGGGGCTGGAGATCCTCCCCTCTCATTTTTTTTTTTTTTTAATTTTCCAAAAGAAGGAACAGAGAAGGGGGCCAGGTGAGGATATTCCCTCAAAGGCCCAGTCCTCTGTTCTTGATGCTACCTCGCTAATGCGGGAAATGGCGAATAGTTTAAAAAAAAAAAATTATCTGATGAATGTTCATGAGCTAATTAATATATGAAATATTAGGAAATGGAGTTTTTTCACTCCCAATTCTGAATCAGCATTAGAAATAAAATCTAAAATCAGATTTTCATACAAATCTGATAAAGCTGCAAATTTCAATAAAATCCCATCAAAATGTTAAAGAAAATGGCTCAAAATTTGATGAGTTTTTGAACATCTTCCAATTTGCTGAGAACTTCACAACAGATAATATCAAGAATGATGAATCAAAAAACTGTTATCAAAAACTTAGGTTATGAATAATTTCCCAAGTAATTTCTTAATGAATCTTAAGGTTAATCATCTTCATCTTCTTTGGCTAATCAATATATGAAATATTATGAAATGGAGTTTTTTCACTCTAAATTCTGATTCAGCATTAAGAGTAACATCTAAAGTGATATTTTCATGTAAATCTGAAGAAGTTGAAAATTTCGATAAAATCCCACTAAAATGTTAAATGAAATGTGTCAAGATTTGAAGATTCTTCAATCAACTTCAATTTTGTCGAGAACTTCACCATAAATAATATTAAGCATGATGAATCAGAAACTCTAATCAAAAACTTATGCTGACCATAGTTTCTCAAGTAATTAGCTAATGAATGTTAAGGTTATTTATTTCAATTTCCATTTGCTAATTAATACATGAAATATTAGGTAATAGATTTTTTTTCACTCCAAATTCTGAATCAGCATTAGGAATAACATCTAAAATCAGAATTTCATGCAAATTTGAAAAAGTTGAAAATTTCAATTAAATCATTTACCACCAAAATGTTAAACAGAATACCTCAAAATGTGAAGATTTTTTGATCATCTTGGATTTTGTTGAAAACTTCACCATAAATAATATCAAGCATGATGAATCAGAAACTCTTTTCAAAAACATGCATCGATTTTAGGCTCAGAAAAGTTGTCCAAGCAAATCAGGTATTTTATCTCAAAGAATTTGGTCAGCCCTTGGGATGCCCTCAAACACCGCAGGTCCATACCTATCTCGATTTTAAGCTCAAAAAAGTTTCCTGAACGATTTGGGTACTATAACTTAACTTTCTTCAGCTCTTGAAAAGCGCTCAACCACCACAGGTCCGTGCCTGTGTCAGTTTTAGGCTTTGAAAAGTGGCCCAAACAACACTAATATTTTATCTCAAAGAGTTCATTCTCCGCTCGGGTTGCTCTCACATACCACAGGTGTCGATTTTAGGCGAAGAAAAGTGGTCCGAGCAAATCGGGTATTTCATCTCAAAGACTTTGTACGACCCTTGCGAAGCCCTCAAGCACCACAGGTCGGTACCTGTGTTTATTTTAGGCTCAGAAAAGTGGCCCAAGTAATTTGGGTATTTCATCTTAAAGATTTCATTCTGCTCTTGGAACGCACTCAAACATGACATGTCTGTTCATTCTCCACTCGGGTTGCCCTAACGAACCACAGGTCCATACTTGTGTCGGTTTTAGGCATAGAAAAGTGGGAGTGGATTTAGCAGTGGATGGAACCATGGAAGTGGAAGTGGGTCAGAGGGTGGGGGATGGGGCGAAGGTTCTGGGAGCGTTGAAGAATGTGTGGAAGGCGAGAACGCTATCTCGAAGAGCAAAAATGGGTATGTTTGAAGGAATAGTGGTTCCATCAATCTTATATGGTTGTGAGGCATGGGCTATAGATAGGGATGTGCAGAGGAGGGTGGAAGTGTTGGAAATGAGATGTTTGAGGACAATATGTGGTGTGAGGTGGTTTGATCGAGTAAGTAATGAAAGGGTAAGAGGGATGTGTGGTAATAAAAAGAGTGTGGCTGAGAGAGCAAAAGAGGATGTATTGAAATGGTTTGGTCACATGGAGAGAATGAGTGAGGAAAGACTTAAAAAGAGGATATATAAGTCACAGCTGGAGGGAACGAGGAGAAGTGGGAGACCTAATTGGAGGTGAAAGGATGGAGTGAAAAAGATTTTGATCGATCGGGGGCCTGAACATACAGGAGGGCGAAAGGCATGCAAGGAATAGAGTGAAATGGAACAATGTGGTATACCGGGGTCGACGTGCTGTCAATGGACTGAACCAGGGCATGTGAAGCATCTGGGGCAAACCATGGAATGTTTTGTGGGGCCTGGTTTCGTGGGGTCTGGATGTGGAAAGGGAGCTGTGGTTTCGGTGCATTACACATGACAGCTAGAGACAGTGTGAACGAATGTGGCCTTTGTTGTCTTTTCCTAGCGCTTCCTCGCTCGCGGGCAGGGGGAAGGGGTGCCATTTCATGTGTGGCGGGGTGGCGACGAATGGATGAAGGCAGCAAGTATGAATATGTACATGTGTATATATGTATATATATTTGTGTTGGCATATGAGCGTATACATTGAAATGCATAGGTATGTATATGTGCGTATGTGGGCCTTTATGTACATACATGTGTATGTGGGTGGGTTGGGCCATTCTTTCGTCTGTTTCCTTACGCTACCTCGCTAACGCAGGATACAACGACTTACCATAACATATACAAAACTACATATATATATATATATATATATATATATATATATATATATATATATATATATATATATATATATATATATATATAATGAGGTAATGTAGTATCGCATGACAACGAGTCAGCTCATAGGACCAATCCTCCTTGAAATGGCCTTTGGTATTGCCACGACATCAGAGGACCACACTGATAAGAAAAAATATTGAAGATAAAATACTCCACCAAATACAGTGGGCCAAAATCTGCCTTCCAATACGTCGACGTAACTTTGTGTAATGAGATTCGATCTCATAAATCTTAATGGCTAGAACATAGGTCAAGTCGAGAGCAAAGGTGTGGAAAATAATTCTGTCCCTCCATTCCACAATGAATATGTCGGCATAAAACAGATTCTTCAGGTAAATTGGAGACCATGTAAATAAAGCACAATAAGTCACATTAAGACTTGGGGAAGTACTTCTATGACACTGAAGCAGTGGAAAAGTGGATTTATATAATAATTGACTGACCAACTCGCAATTATAAATAAACATCTAAATAAAAATAAGATGAACTAAGATAGTGTGATGTTTGAGAGAGAGAGAGAGAGAGAGAGAGAGAGAGAGAGAGAGAGAGAGAGAGATAGAGAGAGAGAGAGAGAGAGAGAGAGAGAGAGAGAGAGAGAGAGAGAGAGAGAGAGAGAGAGAGAGAGAGTTAAGAAATAGGGTCAATCTCGTAAGTAAATTTTCCTGTGCACAAGTAAACACACAAACAAACCACGCCCCCCCCCCCCCCCCCCGCCCTTATCGGTAGGTAGACAAGCAGTCAATGGCTGGCAAGACCATGAGTAAACAACCTGTTACCTCCAGTCATAATGTCCAGATAACGAGGCGTATCCGACTCTGACGAAAAGACTTCAACATTAAAAGTCAAACCGTCGAAATCCGTACGTACACTTCCCATATCTGTCATTTTTCCGCCATTCTCATAATGGTGATGATGAGCGATGAAATTCACGAGAGGAAGTTGATAAAATGACTGAATAACATTATCTTCAATATCCTTCGACCCGGTACACACCGTAGATAACTCGTGAAGGAGAAAGCGGAGGACCATATCTTATAATCTTAAGAGAACCAAAAGATATATGATAACCCTTCCGCGCTACTCTCAGTGGGAGAAAACAACAGACTAAGCCACACACCTAGTGCTTGAAGACCCGCTGTGTTTTCACCCTCAGGTTTCTAACCGCGGCGAGAACAGGCACTAGAGACCATCGGGGTCATAGAATATACACAGGGGAAAAAGAAAAAAAAGACATCAGTCTTACTGTATACGACAACTGTGAAGAAGAGACAGTTGGGTTAAACAGGAAACACAATCATGCACTGGTATGGGGTAGAAGCGGCGTCAACGTGAGATATACAGTCGTTATGTGCGATCCTCTTGAGAGTGTTACACTGTTACACCTCATGTGACAGCCTGACGAGGCTGACGCCAGGGTAACGCTCATGTAACATCAAACATCGCTGTTACAAACGTAATACACTGAACCTATATAAACTGAAGAACTACATGTGAAGGGGCTGTGAATCTCCACTTGTGATGCGGACGAATTCTGTTGTGAAAAATGTTGACAAGTCATGTCCATTTTTTGTTCTCAGGAGATCACCGGTGTGGTATAGACGTGACATTTACGCCTGTGGGAAAAGACGGTGAGGTAGTGATGTGACATCTGTCGTGGTGGTGGCAGATGGTGTGGTAGAATGACACCTTTCGTAGTTTATATGAATGACCAAGCCAAACATTATATATATATATATATATATATATATATATATATATATATATATATATATATATATATATATATATTATTTTCCTTATTATATTTTGTCGCTGTCTCCCGCGTTAGCGAAGTAGCGCAAGGAAACAGACGAAAGAATGGCCCAAACCACCCACATACACATGTATATACATATACGTCCACACACACACATATACATACCTATACATCTCAACGTATACAAATATAAACACACACAGACATATACATAAATATACATGTACATCATTCATACTGTCTGCCCTTATTCATTCCCGTCGCCACCCAGCCACACATGAAATGACAACCCCCTCACCCCGCATGAGCGCGAGGTAGGACTAGGAAAAGACAACAACATCCAGGCCCTACCAAACTTTCCATGGTTTACCCCAAACGCTTCACATGCCCTGTTTCAATACACTGACAGCACGTCGACCCCGGTATACCACATCGTTTCAATTTACTCTATTCCTTGCACGCCTTTCGCCCTCCTGCATGTTCAGTCCCCGATCACTCAAAATCTTTTTCACTCCATCTTTCCACCTCCAATTTGGTCTCCCACTTCTCCTCGTTCCCTCCACCTCTGATACATATATCCTCTTGGTCAATCTTTCCTCACCCATTCTCTCCATGTGACCAAACCATTTCAACACACCCTCTTCTGCTCTCTCAACCACACGCTTTTTATTCCCACACATCTCTCTTACCCTTTAATTACTCGATCAAACCACCTCACACCACATATTGCCCTCAAACATCTCATTTCCAGCACATCCACCCTCCTCCGCACAATTCTATCTATTACCCACGCCTTGCAACCATATAACATTGTCGGAACCACTATTCCTTCAAACATACCCACTTTTGCATTCCGAGATAACGTTCTCGTCTTCCATACATTTTTCAATGCTCCCAGAACTTTCGCCCCCTCCCCCACCCTATGACTCCACTTCTGCTTCCATGGTTCCATCCGCTGCCAAATCCACTCCCAGATATCTATACCACTTCACTTCCTCCAGTTTTTCTCCATTTAAACGTACCTCCCAACTGAATTGTCCCTCAACCGTACTGTATCTAACATTGCTCTTATTCACATTTACTCTCACCTTTCTTCTTTCACACACTTTATGAAAGTCAATCACCAACTTCTGCAGTTTCTCACCCGATCAACCATCAGCGATGCATCATCAGCGAACAACAACTGACTCACTTCCCAAGCCCTCTCATCCACAAGAGACTGAATACTTGCCCCTCTCTCCAAAACTCTTGCATTCACCTCCCTAACAACCTCATCCATAAACAAATTAAACAACCATGGAGACATCACGCACCCCCTGCCGCAAACCGACATTCACTGGGAACCAATCACTTTCCTCTCTTCCTACTCGTACACATGCCTTACATCCTTGATAAAAGCTTTTCACTGCTTCTAACAACTTGCCTCCCACACCATATATTCTTAATACCTTCCACAGAGCATCTCTATCAAATCTAGCATATGCCTTCTCCAGATCCATAAATGCTACATACAAATCTATTTGCTTTTCTAAGTATTTCTCACATACATTCTTCAAAGCAAACACCTGATCCACACATCCTCTACCACTTCTGAAACCACACATGCCTCTACCCTCTCAATCAATACCTTCCCATATAATTTCCCAGGAATACTCAACAAACATACCTCTGTAATTTGAGCACTCACCTGTGTCCCCTTTGCCTTTGTACAATGGCACTATGCAAGCATTCCGCCAATCCTCAGGCACCTCACCATGAATCATACATACATTAAATAACCTTACCAACCAGTCAACAATACAGTCACCCCCTTTTTTTTAATAAATTCCACTGCAAAACCATCCAAACCCGCCGCCTTGCTGGCTTATACACACACACACACACACACACACACACACACACACACACACATATATATATATATATATATATATATATATATATATATATATATATATATATATATAACAACAAAATATATACCCTTAACCCCTTCAGAATTAACCTTTGATCTGACCCAGGCTTAAGCATCAAGCCATGTTCAGCAAGATTATCGAAAATAATTTCCGGAATGCTGGGGATTATCCCATATTAACTCTAACGTCACCTTAACATGACGTGATCCTTAGTACATTACGATGCTGGCTGCAGACTGATTGACCCCATGTACGCCCCTGACCTGGCCCAGTGTATATATCTGTTGACTGACCCCTGGCTTTGAGAAAGATTCGTGTGGTGCCTTGGGCAATGTTGTCACGTCAACATTGCTCTTATGTGCCTTGTCTTTACGAAGTAAAGACAAACAAGTTATTAGCAAAATTTGTGATAAAACATCACTCGTAACACATTACCCCAGGCTAAAATAATAATAATAATAATAATAATAATAATAATAATAATAATAATAATAATAATAATAATAATAATTATCATAATTATCAATAAATCTATGTAACACATAATGATATTACTATATTCCAATATCAGTAAATGTATGTAACCTGGTCCACACTTTTTTACCTTATACCATTCCAGCCACCACTACAGCCAAGAAACAGACAAACATCCCTGATCTTGCTTTTAAAAGTATCCAACTCTCTCCTCACACCTGAGCCTTTATAATATCGTCATCTCATTTATGTACTTAAAACTCACCATTCCTCCGTATCTCCCTCACACTGATGTTGCTAGACACACTTCAGAAATTGAGATTTCTCTTTTACCTCCATCCACATACTCTCAAGGGCGTGTGTTCCTATCCCCCCCTTTTAAATTCTCCTGGAACGAAATCCAATTCACTATTACAATCCATCTTACTGTCTCAGATTATATTCTCATTTCCTCTTTCCTCCATTAGTCATTCGTATGTTTTCTTTCTTAAAACTCACAAACAGTCTTGTTCAGAGGAATTTTCCCATCCCACTCACGGCATACTTCACTAATCCTATATCTACCATCAACATAACCTTCAAATCCATATAGAAGTTTGTATATCATAAGTTTCTTCCATCGTAGTGGCTAGTCTATGGACCTTCCGTCACTAGAACCCTTCCCCTTGCGTAGGTTGCTTTCGCAATTATGCCTGACTGACACCATACCTGACGGTCGGTTCTTTATGAACGATGACATCTCTTCGAGAAACAGATGCAGTGGAGCAGCAAGAGTCGTAAAAAAAAAAAAAAAAACATAAATAACCTAGGAAGATTCGAACCAGGAGCGTCCGAGGCACCAACGAGGGAATTCCAAAGCGTAAGACAGGAAAAGGCCTTGGGGAAATCCCCTAAGGGCATTCCCAGCCAGAGACACGGGAGGGCATGAACTTCTGGAGCACATCCGAGTGAGGACGGGAACCGACAGCTATTTAACCTAAAACACACACGCACACACACACACAAACACAAACACACAAAGAAAAAAAAAAAGGTGAAACCCAGTTTCAACAAAGGGGCACTCATAGAAAACACAGGGGCACCACTGAAAAAAAAAAAAAAAAAAGAAACCGTGCGAACATTTCGTCTATAACCATGAGCTACACGAGACGAGACACCATCGACACCTTTTCCATCGGCGACTCGGAAACGTCGGGGACGGCGGCGAACGAGTCGGCACCTAAACCGTGGCTGAGACTCCTGAAGAAGAACGCCCTCCAGGTCTTGGTCCTGACGGCTGTGGTGGCCGTGGTGGCGGGCACCACCATAGGCCTGGTGGGGTCGAGCCCGAGGGGAAATCATGTGACGCCTCCCGATCGCATCAGATGTCTTGAAAGTAAGTATTTTGCCTCAGTGTCTGTTTTCCGGTCTACCTGGAACACTTCATTAAGCCTCTAAATGTTTTTGTCTTGTATTATTGGCTAAACCTCCTGCTCCTGCTGGGGTTCATGCCCATGCACCAAATTGGCGTCCTAAACCATTCCAATCAGTTTAACGCATTGTCAAACTGCTTTTGTTGTGTCTAGAGTTAAGGGTTCGCATCTCGCTAATAACTGAAATAACTTTATTAAACACTAAAACTGATCTAGGGCTGAGTAAACACTAGGTATTGAATATCGCTACTACTTCTTTTTGTAGTAGTGATAAAATTCAAGAAAATTTAACAAAAAAGTTAAGACTTTGTTAAAAAAAAAAAAATAAATCCACCGTTTTCTATGACATTTCTGATTTGAATATAAGGAAAAAAATATTTATTTCGCATGCGCTGATAATCACGTGGAAAGTGGCGGGAAAAAAAAAAATGCTAGGAGATCCGATCCCTTGACCTAGGTCAGGTCAAAGACCAGGATATAATATCCAAAGTCGTTCTTTCGTGTTCAAGGGTCTCGTGCCATTGAGTTCAAGGGTCATGCCAGTGTGTTCAAGGTTATAACGATACCTCCCATCAAATAGCCTAGGCTGCAAGCAGTACGATCCACACCGTCATATTTCACAAAAAAAAAAGCAGTCAAATTCATTCTAAAACGGAGTCTGAGACTTTTCTCCCGGGACTGTATAAACGGAAAATTGTATCAACTTCTAACACCTTCCATATTCAAACGCCTCACTGAACCTTTGGTATAAAGGCTTGGGAAACGGTGCTTAAAGATCTGAATACTGTTAGAAAGAAAGAAAGATCTTATTTGATTGACGAAAGAAAATATTTCTCCCGAATTCTAGCATGGTCTCGAGGTGTTATCACTGATGGTTGACATGTTGCATCGGTGATTTGATAATATAGTAAACATTTTGACCCAGAAGACAAAGCCTGCTCTAAAATACCATATTCTTTTTAATGGCGCAACAAAGATGCAACCAACTCTTTACTAATTCACCTCTGAGAAAAAAGATATTACAAGAGTTGAAAACTATTCGATGGAGATCAATGGCAACTCCTCCAGTGGCATCATCAAATGGCAGCGCGTCTTCTCGTCTGATTTGAAAATGTATCTCTTTCTAATGGTCAACCACAGGGCAAGATGAATTGTTTGGGACTCATTTTCTCATTAAATGATACATCCAAAATGTACTTTTCTTCTAATGTTAAAGTTTACAAGAAGACAATAGCGATGAGAGTGTGAGAAACGAAGCTGAGGTGAGTGATCGTCAAAGGGAAATGATCGAAGATGTTAAAATCGCATGGTTCTGATTTTACATTTGTTCGGTGAATTCTCACAAAGTATGTATTTCTCACAACTTTCAGCCCTCGTGTTGGGAACTGATTCATCCTTCGAATGGCATATAACTGTTTAAAAAGATTATTTTGAAAAAAAAAATCATGTATACGTCTCAATAATTAAAATTAAAAGCACGATGGCGGCAGTTGGGTACGACAACATACCCCCACCAGACGAACGTTGCGGTGATACCTTCCCGTGGACCAAGGTCAAGCTATGGCAACAAGTCACACTCACCACCTTTGGACCGGGGGTTCTCTAACCGGTCTAATGGCGGCTATTGCCATAGTTCTGGCCATAGGTGGAGTATTTATTAACGATGTGAGTGCACAGGAGCCAGTCTTGCGACGCCATGCTATTGCATCTTGTCTACAGAATGCCTACGGTAAGAGATGTTCTTGGTGACCTGACTGGACATCGTGGAGATGATGAACTGATTAACTGGGTTTTATAACGCCTATCCGTCACCAGGATCATCAAGGCCCACAAATCTGTATAAAGACACGACTGCCATAGTTCTGAAGACCTTTTCTTAAAGTTCCGTAGAATGTAGGGTGTTTAGAGATGTTTTTTGGAGAGTGTAAGGTATGGTTTTGGAGAAGGTGGTGTTAAGGGGGCGAGTTGGAGGGGTGTATGGTGGAAGAGGGAGTTTTATAACTGTCACAACCCCCCCATGTGCTGCGAGTATGGTGACCTTAATCTTAAAGGAGATTATTATAAGTGGGAGGTGTGTCTAGTGCATCACACTAGTGGTAGTGTCTGGTGTGTATCTTACTTTGAACTGGTAAAAATCTTAATCTAGCTAGGGTACTGACCTTACTTCTCATTAACTAAACCGAACTTTTATTTCTGAGTCTCAGAAAAGGTCAGCATAGTTGCATTAGTTGCTGGTTCTAAATATCATATCAATACGTTGGGTTCTGAGACATGAAAAGAAAACGAGAGTGAACGATTTTATCCCGTAAAACGAAGGTGGTGTCGTTTGAACACATTACATAGCAGGGGTAAGGTTTCTAAGGCTAAACCTCCTACAAAAGACGCTACGACCCTTGAACGGGACGAGACGACCCTTGAGCACGACAGTACGACCCTTGAGGAATGACTATTCATTTGATTACATGTTCCTCTGACCACCTACCATATTGTCCCCCTCTCATGTAACTTTTGAATTATGCATCTTTCCCTTTCTTGCCCACAGAGTGGGTCTACGAGGGCAAATGCCCTTTCCAGTTTCCCCCTTTCTACTTTCACCCTATATCAGTGTCCTTCGCCTCCTTCCCCCAAGGGAGAAACCTATTCTATTTTTCCCTCCTTTTAATGGATTCTATTCTATCCATCTCTCTCCATCTATCTCATGCTATTCCCTTAACTATCTTTATTTACTTCTACTACCTGTATGTTCCAACCCCTTACAGAAGGGGTGAACATCAGCCAGTGTCTGGGGGTTGGGTGTGTCTGGGAACCAGAGCTAAACGCCCCCAGCTGTTTCTTCCCCCCGCCCTCCGTCCACGGGTACACCATCAAGACACCCCCAGAGAATCCAACCCCCGGAGTCACCCACGTCACCCTCGCTCTCAAAAACACCTCCGCCAGGGTGGTGGAGGACCTGAAGGAGGAGCTGCTGGTGGAGGTGACGGAGTACGGCGGAGACATCCTAAGGATCAAGGTCAGAGAAGAGAGAGAGAGAGAGAGAGAGAGAGAGAGAGAGAGAGAGAGAGAGAGAGAGAGAGAATAATACTAAGAATTTCACATCTTTTATGTATCAGTGATCAGATTTCAACAGATTATATATATATATATATATATATATATATATATATATATATATATATATATATATATATATATATTCCTATGAGTCCACGGGGAAAATGAAACACGAAAAGTTCCCAAGTGCACTTTCGTGTAATAATCACATCATCAGGGGAGACACAAGAGAGAAATATAACAGTCAGTTGATATACATCGAAGAGACGAAGCTAGGACGCCATTTGGTAAACATGTGATTGTCCAAAACATGTCTCTCCCCTGATGATGTGATTATTACACGAAAGTGCACTTGGGAACTTTTCGTGTTTCATTTTCCCCGTGGACTCATATGAATATTTTGATCACGCGCAAAATTGTGATCCTTTCCAATATATATATTTTATATATATATAGTTAAGGATCACAATTTTGCGCGTGATCATGTATGTTCCTATGAGTACACGAGGAAAATGAAACACGATAAGTTCCCAAGTGCACTTTCATGTAATAATCACATCATCAGGGTAGATACAGGAAATATAAGTCAACTGATATACAACGTAGAGACGTAGCTAGGACGCCATTTGGTAAACATGTGGTTGTCCAAGACAGACAATGAGCGTATCATAAACTTACTATGTGGACAAGAAGGGGAATCGTTTACAAATTTTGTCAACAATAAAGCTATCCAATTTGTATAGACTTTCACTAATATTAAGGTTATAATTCTTTGTGTATCTAAGAATAGAAGATTCAATGATATTTCTCGTAGTAATAGAGTTAGAGTTAATAACCGAGATGGCATTACTCCAGTCAATACAATGATCGTAGTTTTTAACGTGATTAAACAAAGCATTTGATTCTTGTGCTGTTCTTATACTATATTTATGTTGCTTAAGTCTAACAGAAAGATCCTTACCAGTCTGCCCAACATAAAACTTAACACAATTTCTACATGGCACTTTATAGATGCATCCAGGAGAATTTTCTAATGAGTTCCTGATTAAGATATTCTCTATGATATCATTGTCGCTGAAGACAACATTTACATTAAAGGATTTAAGCAACATGGGGGTTAAGTAAAATTATTATTAAAAGTAAGAACTAAAAGATTCTTGGTGTCAATGGAAAGTCTGCGTTCAACTCTATAAAACGATTTCTATGCTTACTTAAGGGATTTATCAATGAAAGATCTAGGGTACTTTAACATAGATCCAATAGAATACATCTTCTCAAACTCATCGTCAATAAACTTTGGACAGCAAATACGTAATACCCTCATTTCAATTTATATTCCTTAGAGCATTGCGTATTTGCAGTTCAGAGTTTATTGATGATGAGTTTGAGAAGATATATTCAATTGGATCTAAGTTAAAGCACCCTAGATCTTTCATTGATAAATCCCTAAGTTAGCAAAGAAATCATTTTATAGAACTGAACCCAAACCTCCCACTGACACCAAGAATCTTTTAGTTCTCCTTTTTGATAATAATTTTACATTACTTCCCATGCTGCTTAAATCCTTTAATGTAAATGTTGCCTTCAGCAACAATAATACTATAAAGAATATCTTAATCAGGAACTCACCAGAAAATTCTCCTGGATGCATCTATAAAGTGTTATGTAGAAATTGTGATATGTTTTATGTTGGGCAGACTGGTAAGGATCTTTCTGTAAGACTTAAGCAACATAAATATAGTATAAGAACGGGACAAGAATCAAATGCCTTGTTTAATCACGTTAAAAACTATGATCATTGTACTGACTGGAGTAATGCCATCTTAGTTATCAATTCTAACTCTATTACCGCGAGAAATATAACTGAATCTTCTATAATTAAATACACAAAGAATTATAATCTTAATATTAGTAATGGTCTATACAAATTACACAACATTATTGTATATAAAATTTGTAAAATGATAAGTTTATGAACGCTCGTTGTCTGTCTTGGACAAACGCATATTTACCAAACGGCGTCCTAGCTTCGTCTCTTCGATGTATATCTACTGACTGTCACATTTCTCTCTTGTGTCTCCCCTGATGATGTGATTATTACCCGAAAGTGCACTTGGGAACTTATCGTGTTTCATTTTCCCCGTGGACTCATAGGAATATCTTGATCACCCGCAATAATATATTATTATTATATTATTTTGCTTTGTCGCTGTCTCTCGCGTTAGCGAGGTAGCGCAAGGAAACAGACGAAAGAATGGCCCAACCCACCCACATACACATGTATATACATACACGTCCACACACGCAAATATACATACCTATACATCTCAAAGTATACATATATATACACACACAGACATATACATATATACACATGTACATAATTCATACTGTCTGCCTTTATTCATTCCCATCGCCACCCCGCCACACATGTAATAACAACCCCCCCTCTCCCCCTCATGTGCGCGAGGTAGCGCTACGAAGACAACAAAGGCCCCATTCGTTCACACTCAGTCTCTAGCTGTCATGTATAATGCACCGAAACCACAGCTCCCTTTCCCCATCCAGGCCCCACAGAACTTTCCATGGTTTACCTCAGACGCTTCACAAGCCCTAGTTCAATCCACTGACACCACGTCGACCCCGGTATACCACATCGTTCCAATTCACTCTATTCCTTGCACGCCTTTCACCCTCCTGCATGTTCAGGCCCCGATCACTCAAAATCTTTTTCACTCCATCTTTCCACCTCCAATTTGGTCTCCCACTTCTCCTCGTTCCCTCCACTTCTGACACATATATCCTCTTTGTCAATCTTTCCTCACTCGTTCTCTCCATGTGACCAGACCATTTCAAAACACCCTCTTCTGCTCTCTCAACCACACTCTTTTTATTACCACACACCTCTCTTACCTTTTCATTACTTACTCGATCAAACCACCTCACACCACATATTGTCCTCAAACATCTCATTTCCAGCACATCCACCCTCCTCCGCACAACTCTATCTATAGCCCACGTCTCGCAACCATATAACATTGTTGGAACCACTATTCCATCAAACATACCCATTTTTGCTTTGCAAGATAACGTTCTCGACTTCCATACATTTTTCATCGCTCCCTGAAATTTCGCCCCCTCCCCCAACCTATGATTCACTTCCGCTTCCATGGTTCCATCCGCTGCCAAATCCAATCCCAGATATCTAAAACACTTCACTTCCTCCACTTTTTCTCCATTCAAACTTACCTCCCAATAAACTTGTCCCTCAACCCTACTGTACCTAATAACCTTGCTCTTATTCACGTTTACTCTCACCTTTCTTCTTTCACACACTTTACCAAACTCAGTTACAAGCTTCTGCAGTTTCTCACATGAATCAGCCACCAGCGCTGTATCATCAGCGAACAACAACTGCTTCACTTCCCAAGCTCTCTCATCCACAACAGACTGCATACTTACCCCAATTTTCCAAAACTTTTGCATTCACCACCCTAACAACCCCAACCATAAACAAGTTAAACAACCATGGAGACATCACGCACCCAACCGCAAACCAACAGTCACTGAGAACCAATCACTTTCCTCTCTTCCTACAAGTACACATGCCTTACATCATCGATAAAAACTTTTCGCTGCTTCTAACAATATATATATATATATATATATATATATATATATATATATATAGTCTTTTTCTTTTAAACTATTCTGCATTTCCCGCGTTAGCGAGGTAGCGTTAAGAACAGAGGATTGGGCCTTTTTTTGGAATATCCTCACCTGGCCCCCTCTGTTCCTTCTTTTGGAAAATTAAAAAAAAAATATATATATATGGGTAAAACTGAAAGTTGATGGAGAGAGGTGGGTGATTATTGGTGCATATGCACCTGGGCATGAGAAGAAAGATCAAGAGAGGCAAGTGTTTTGGGAGCAGCTGAATGAGTGTCTTAGTGGTTTTGATGCACGAGATCGGGTCATAGTGATGGGTGATTTGAATGCAAAGGTGAGTAATGTGGCAGTTGAGGGAATAATTGGTATACATGGGGTGTTCAGTGTTGTAAATGGAAATGGTGAAGAGCTTATAGATTTATGTGCTGAAAAAGGACTGATGATTGGGAATACCTGGTTTAAAAAGCGAGATATACATAAGTATACTTATGTAAGTAGGAGAGATGGCCAGAGAGCGTTATTGGATTACGTGTTAATTGACAGGCGTGCGAAAGAGAGACTTTTGGATGTTAATGTGCTGAGAGGTGCAACTGGAGGGATGTCTGATCATTATCTTGTGGAGGCTAAGGTGAAGATTTGTATGGGTTTTCAGAAAAGAAGAGTGAATGTTGGGGTGAAGAGGGTGGTGAGAGTAAGTGAGCTTGAGAAGGAGACCTGTGTGAGGAAGTACCAGGAGAGACTGAGTACAGAATGGAAAAAGGTTAGAACAATGGAAGTAAGGGGAGTGGGGGAGGAATGGGATGTATTTAGGGAATCAGTGATGGATTGCGCAAAAGATGCTTGTGGCATGAGAAGAGTGGGAGGTGGGTTGATTAGAAAGGGTAGTGAGTGGTGGGATGAAGAAGTAAGAGTATTAGTGAAAGAGAAGAGAGAGGCATTTGGACGAATTTTGCAGGGAAAAAATGCAATTGAGTGAGGGATGTATAAAAGAAAGAGACAGGTCAAGAGAAAGGTGCAAGAGGTGAAAAAAAAAGGGCAAATGAGAGTTGGGGCGAGAGAGTATCATTAAATTTTAGGGAGAATAAAAAGATGTTCTGGAAGGAGGTAAATAAAGTGCGTAAGACAAGGGAGCAAATGGGAACTTCA
The DNA here is from genome assembly GCF_036320965.1 of Panulirus ornatus. Lineage (NCBI taxonomy): Eukaryota > Metazoa > Arthropoda > Malacostraca > Decapoda > Palinuridae > Panulirus > Panulirus ornatus. The sequence goes on from NC_092225.1 coordinate 52,070,493, forward strand.
GTGAAGGGCGCAAATGGGGAGGTGATAACAAGTAGTGGTGATGTGAGAAGGAGATGGAGTGAGTATTTTGAAGGTTTGTTGAATGTGTTTGATGATAGAGTGGCAGATATAGGGTGTTTTGGTCGAGGTGGTGTGCAAAGTGAGAGGGTTAGGGAAAATGATTTGGTAAACAGAGAAGAGGTAGTGAAAGCTTTGCGGAAGATGAAAGCCGGCAAGGCAGCAGGTTTGGATGGTATTGCAGTGGAATTTATTAAAAAAGGGGGTGACTGTATTGTTGACTGGTTGGTAAGGTTATTTAATGTATGTATGACTCATGGTGAGGTGCCTGAGGATTGGCGGAATGCGTGCATAGTGCCATTGTACAAAGGCAAAGGGGATAAGAGTGAGTGCTCAAATTACAGAGGTATAAGTTTGTTGAGTATTCCTGGTAAATTATATGGGAAGGTATTGATTGAGAGGGTGAAGGCATGTACAGAGCATCAGATTGGGGAAGAGCAGTGTGGTTTCAGAAGTGGTAGAGGATGTGTGGATCAGGTGTTTGCTTTAAAGAATGTATGTGAGAAATACTTAGAAAAGCAAATGGATTTGTATGTAGCATTTATGGATCTGGAGAAGGCATATGATAGAGTTGATAGAGATGCTCTGTGGAAGGTATTAAGAATATATGGTGTGGGAGGAAAGTTGTTAGAAGCAGTGAAAAGTTTTTATCGAGGATGTAAGGCATGTGTACGTGTAGGAAGAGAGGAAAGTGATTGGTTCTCAGTGAATGTAGGTTTGCGGCAGGGGTGTGTGATGTCTCCATGGTTGTTTAATTTGTTTATGGATGGGGTTGTTAGGGAGGTAAATGCAAGAGTTTTGGAAAGAGGGGCAAGTATGAAGTCTGTTGGGGATGAGAGAGCTTGGGAAGTGAGTCAGTTGTTGTTCGCTGATGATACAGCGCTGGTGGCTGATTCATGTGAGAAACTGCAGAAGCTGGTGACTGAGTTTGGAAAAGTGTGTGGAAGAAGAAAGTTAAGAGTAAATGTGAATAAGAGCAAGGTTATTAGGTACAGTAGGGTTGAGGGTCAAGTCAATTGGGAGGTGAGTTTGAATGGAGAAAAACTGGAGGAAGTGAAGTGTTTTAGATATCTGGGAGTGGATCTGGCAGCGGATGGAACCATGGAAGCGGAAGTGGATCATAGGGTGGGGGAGGGGGCGAAAATCCTGGGGGCCTTGAAGAATGTGTGGAAGTCGAGAACATTATCTCGGAAAGCAAAAATGGGTATGTTTGAAGGAATAGTGGTTCCAACAATGTTGTATGGTTGCGAGGCGTGGGCTATGGATAGAGTTGTGCGCAGGAGGATGGATGTGCTGGAAATGAGATGTTTGAGGACAATGTGTGGTGTGAGGTGGTTTGATCGAGTGAGTAACGTAAGGGTAAGAGAGATGTGTGGAAATAAAAAGAGCGTGGTTGAGAAAGCAGAAGAGGGTGTTTTGAAGTGGTTTGGGCACATGGAGAGGATGAGTGAGGAAAGATTGACCAAGAGGATATATGTGTCGGAGGTGGAGGGAACAAGGAGAAGAGGGAGACCAAATTGGAGGTGGAAAGATGGAGTGAAAAAGATTTTGTGTGATCGGGGCCTGAACATGCAGGAGGGTGAAAGGAGGGCAAGGAATAGAGTGAATTGGAGCGATGTGGTATACCGGGGTTGACGTGCTGTCAGTGGATTGAAGCAAGGCATGTGAAGCGTCTGGGGTAAACCATGGAAAGCTGTGTAGGTATGTATATTTGCGTGTGTGGACGTATGTATATACATGTGTATGGGGGGGGGGGGGGGGTTGGGCCATTTCTTTCGTCTGTTTCCTTGCGCTACCTCGCAAACGCGGGAGACAGCGACAAAGTATAATAAAAAATAATAATAAATATATATATATATATATATATATATATATATATATATATATATATATATATATATATATATATACAGTACACTATTCAAGTTGATAGCACGGCCCTGGTATCGTAATCCACACACCCTGGTATCGTAATCCAAGATCTGAGAAATAACATTATCATTATCATTAACAGTGACAAGATATCAGAACCTACACCACCAGTATCATTAACAATGACAGTGCATCAAAGTCTGCACGATCGTGATAATTAATGATATCAAGAAATGCACCATCAACACGCGTCAGTAATACTATACTAGACCCTCTAAGTGTGAGAATGACATGATAAGCAGTGATATCGGATCCAATATACAGGGCATCATACACTGTGATATCGGTAACCAGAGAGACTGATATCTAGCTATCAACTGACAATCCATGGTGAGATATCAAAGTTTAATAGGCAAGATATCAAAGTTTAATAAGGGATGAAGACAAATGAAATAATAGTGGATGGTGTACCTCCCTGTTTCCCCACAGGTAACGGTACCAGGAGAGGCTAGGTACGAGGTACCAGTACCCCTGCAACTGCCCGAGGTACAAGGCGCCTCGAGCAATTCAAGATACAACGTCTCCTTCGGCGCCGTCGGCAGCGACTTCGCCCTCGTCGTCAGAAGGGCAGAGACGGGTGCTATCTTGTGAGTATAAATCACTCACTCCCGCACAAAATCTCCTTATAATCCATCAATAATATTGTGAAATATCCCATCTCCAATTAAGCTTTATAGTCTTACTCTACACGCATCCTTCTCCTACATCAACCATTCTGTCCAGTTCCTCCTCTGCATTATGTAATCAAACGGCGTCATCTGTATACAGCACCTCCTCCCCTCCACCATAGGTCCGTTTGTACGATACTACCACCGCCCATCCCGTTCTCGTCACAGAGACTCTCCTATTCATAGAAACAAGTTAACCAACCATGATACAAAAGAAAAACGTTGGAGTAGAGAGACTGCACGAGAATTAGAAGCACAAAACATACAATAAATCTAATGAATGATGAATGAGAAATGTGTGGTATTCATTCTGCCAAATTAGACGAATTCTTAATCCCTTTCTCAGCTGAAGCAAAGAGTAATAGCGTCAAATCGTTTCTTTCTTGTGGTCATAATTTTGTGGTTCGTCTCCTCCCTAAGCGTTAATACGTCCTACAAAAATGTTATGGGGAAGGTTGTTATCAAGTCATTAAGTCTCAGGACCTAGTCTTACTGGGAGAGTTCTATACACAAACTGAGGCTGGCGGTGGCATGATTCTTGCTGTTGACCGTGGGTTGGGATGGGGTGCCGACCTGCAACCCATGGGACGAGGTGATCTCAAGCAGATGATGATGATGGTGGCGGGGTATAATATACAGGAACATATGGTCAAGTCCTTTTTAAGGATATTTTTGACGTCCTCAAACGTCTCTTTTTTCCTCTTCCTCTTCCTCAAGGTTCGACACGAGCGACGTCGGAGGCCTTACGTTTGGGGACCAGTACATGCAGGTGTCCACCAGGCTGGCGTCGCCAAATCTTTACGGCTTCGGCGAGGCTTCCCATGACCGCCTGAAACATGACCTGGCCTACCAGACGTGGCCCATGTTCTCCAGGGACCAACCCCCACGTGGGGTGAGTGTGTGTGTGGGGACGGGGAAAGGGGAGAGGAGGGTGCGTGTACGGAGGTGTAACTGTAAGAGACAGGGTTAGTGCGTAAGTGTGTGTGTGTGTGTTGGAAGGAGAGAGAGAGAGAGGATAACTGTGGGAGACAAAGAAAACGGATGTTAGGGTAATGATAACGACGATTTGTGATGATAATGGTCATTAGTGGAGGTGATCGTTGACACAGGGTGATGTAAGGAATGCTGATGATGAGTGATGATGAAGTGTATCGTGTTGATGACTCCGGCTAATGAAAGCTATCAGTGTCTAATGACGTTGGCCGTGATGTCCACTGATGTTAAATGAGGGTTTTTAACTGATAGCCACATTGATGGCACGAGGGATCACGACCAGCGGTGATCCATGATAATATTCGTGTTTCTTATCTCCAGTAAAGATAAGGCTATTCGTAATCGAGGAACTACCTTTAAAACTCTTGAACCGCATTTGTATCTCTTATCTCTCTTATTTCTTTCAAGGTTGGGAAGAATATGCACGGGGTTCACCCCTTGTACATGGTCATGGATGGGGAGGGCAGCGCCCACGCAGTCCTCTGCCTCAACAGCAATGCAATAGGTAAGTTCTCATGGGGGGGGTGTAAGGTAAGGCATATGGGGTAATCCCTTTACGGAAGGCAATGGGTAAACATGGTTCATGGGTAGAGTGAGACTATGAGGTACATTAGATTTGGGTCGTTTTGCCAGAACGATGGGTATGGTCTAATGGAGTTATGGGGGCAGTATTCTGTATGGGGTAAGGAGCCTACCCATGGGTAAGCCCAACATCAAAACTTATGGGTAAATCACGACCCATGGGTAAACTCATCAACGAAACCCATGGGTAAGATCACGACCCATGGGTAAGATCATCAACGAAACCCATGGGTAAGATCACGACCTATGGGTAAGCTCATCAACGAAACCCATGGGTAAGATCACGACCCATGGGTAAGATCACGACCCATGGGTAAGATCACGACCCATGGGTAAGATCACGACCCATGGGTAAGCTCACATATGCACATGGGTATGGCATTTCGTAAGTCATCATATGCTCTTAATGTTATTTATGACAGCAGCAAACTCTTGAGCCTTATTCAAACATCAAAAACCTTTGAAGCTTATTCAGAAATCAGGGACTTATGAACCTTATTTGAAATAAGAAGCCCCTTAAGCCGTATTTAACATGACCAATTCACCAGTCTTATGCAACGTCTCACAATTTTAAACTTTATTTTGCCTTATGATAAAAACCTTTGAACCTTACTGAACTTTACACACCACTGAACCTCCTTCACATCATGTACCACTGAACCTTGTTCTTAAGACTCTGAACTATTCTGAAGTTCAAAAATAGGCTGTAAAATTTTCATACAATTACTGTAACGTAAAAATGTAATCCTTGTGATGCCTCTGTCCCAGCCATAAATCCCTGCCTTCGGATTTAAATTACTCAGATAATGCCTCTGTATTCGAAAGCTGATTTTCCTGTGACTGTTAACACGATAAATCCCTTATAAATCAACTGTACCACGATTAAATCCCATATCAACAGCGATTCCATTCTATGTACATCTTGTACTTCCAGTAAATCCCTTACACATCTCTCACACCACAATGAATTATCTATAAATCTCCCATATCACAACAAATCCCTTACACAATAAATCCCTTACACATCTCTCACACAATGATAAATTGTTTATAAATCTCTCACACCACAACAAATCGATTATACATCTCCCATACCACAATAAATTCCTTTACACCTCCCATAACAAAATAAATCTCTCATACATCTCCCGTACCACAATAAATCTCTCATACATCTCCCGTACCACAATAAATCCCTCATACATCTCCCGTACCACAATAAATCCCTCATACATCTCCCGTACCACAATAAATCCCTCATACATCTCCCGCCTCATTAGAAAATCCCCCTGTAGGCCCGTCCGTAATCCCAAGTCTTCAGTAACCGAACCCTCATAAGTCCTCATTCACATCACAAACGTTTCCCTTCCCTACAGAGGTGGAGACGATGCCCCTGCCTGGCCTGACCCTTAGGGCCATAGGGGGTGTTCTGGACCTGTACTTCTTCCTGGGCCCTAGCCCGAAGGAGGCGCTGCAGCAGTATGCCAGGGTGGTTGGTCTGCCGGCTCTCCCGCCCTACTGGGCTCTGGGCTTCCAGCTCTCCAGGTAAGGTGGAAGAAATGTCTCTGGGGTTAAGGTGGAAGACATGTCTCTAGAAGGTATGGTGAAAGGCATGTCTCTGGGGTTAAGGTGGAAGACATGTCTCTAGAGGGTATGGTGAAAGGCATGTCTCTGGGGTTAAGGTGGAAGACTTGTCTCTAGAGGGTATGGTGAAAGGCATGTGTCTGGGGTTAAGGTGGAAGAAATGTCTCAGGGGTAAGGTGGAAGACATGTCTCTAGGTGGTATGGTGAATGGTACGTCTCTGGGGTTAAGGTGGAAGACATGTCTCTTGGGGTAAGGTGGAAAACATGTCTCTAGGCGGTATGGTAAAAGGCATGTCTCTGGGGTTGAAGTGGAAGACATGGCTCTGGGGGTCAGGTGGAAGGCATGTCTCTTTGGGATTTCCAGGTTGAGGGTGTCTGGAGCCTCAAGGTTTAGAGGTCAATCTATGGAGCTGATATTTTGAGCCTTGAGGTTTAAGGTTGATCTGAGAGGGTTTCAAGGCTGATGGGTACATCTCATGGTTCAGGGAAGGCCTATGAGGTCTCAGGGCTTGGAGGGGGGCTTTGGGATCTCATGGTCTGGGATGATCTTTGAGGTCTCATGGCCTCGGGTAGGTCTTTGAGGTCTCAAGGCTTGGAAGTAAGGTCTTTGGGGTCTCAAGGTTTGAAGGTAGGCCTTTGAGGTCTCAGGTCTTGGAGGCAGGCCTTTGAGGTCTCAGGTCTTGGAGGCAGGCCTTTGAGGTCTCAGGTCTTAGAGGCAGGCCTTTGAGGTCTCAGGTCTTGGAGGCAGGCCTTTGAGGTCTCTGGTCTTGGAGGCAGGCCTTTGAGGTCTCTGGTCTTGGAGGGAGGACTTTGAGGTCTCATAGCTTGGTCTCCGAGGTGTCAACCATGCTGGATGCGTCTGCAAGGGCATGCGGTGAGCGTGTCGCAAAGGACCTGAAGGGGGCAAGGGCTTAGGAATAGACACGGCCCCAGGGCTTCTGGAGAAGGAGGTGACAGGAGCGCCCTGCAGGAATCATGGACTCCCTTCTGTATTCCTTTCAAGAATGATAATACATTCCTGCGTGGGAAGCGCTCTTGGCTGAACATACCCCCAGTACACAAACATACCGGGTTTTATACCTGCAGGGGAAGAAGGTAATTCCTTCAGACGAACATTCTGACTTTCAGCATTTCCCTTTGTAATGGAATATCATCTCACTGGACGGGGGATTTCATGACCCTTGAGCACGACGGTACGACCCTTGAACACGACGGTACGACCCTTGAGCACGACGGTATGGCCCTTGAACACGACGGTACGACCCTTGAGCACGACGGTAAGGCCCTTGGGTAGTACGGTACGACCCTTGAGCACGACGGTACGATCCCTGAGGACGACGGTACGATCCCTGAGCACGACGGTAAGGCCCTTGGGTACGGCGGTACGACCCTTGAGCACGACGGTACGATCCCGAGGACGACGGTACGATCCCTGAGCACGACGGTACGACCCTTGGGTACGGCGGTACGACCCTTGGGTACGACGGTACGACCCTTGGGTACGGCGGCACGACCCTTGAGCACGACGGTACGACCCTTGGGTTACGACCGCTTGACCTTTGACCTTCGTACACTATTATTTGTTAACGTCATTACGAATCTGATAATAATAATAATTATAATTTTTGTAACGGAATATCATCTCACTGGACGGGGGATTTCATTAGAAAAGATACGTCACCTTCGCCTCCCTTTTCCAATAAACCATAGCTATATACCAGTGTCTCCCTTCCTCAGGTACGGCTACAACTCCCTTGACAACCTGAAGGCTGCTGTCTCGCGCACCAGACGTCATGGTATTCCTCAGGTAAGTGAGAAAAAGGCGCAAGCTCTCAGTCTCTCTTTCTCGCCCGACATCAAAATATTTCTCAAGAGCCATCGCTCTGGTACGTAGACGGCCTATTTTTATTCAGTGTCTATTTGTCAAACCTATTCCATGTAAACTTTCCATATGAATATTAACACAGGATCCTCACACACTCTTTAACTACATCTGACGCCTAAAACGTATGTAATTATTTCCCTCTATGATAAGATCAGCGAAGAAAACGGAGTCATGAGAATCATCATATTGTTAGGAATATAGAAATGGAGCGATAAATCTATCTGTAATATATATATATATATATATATATATATATATATATATATATATATATATATATGTGGTGTGAGGTGGTTTGATCGAGTAAGTAACGTAAGGGTAAGAGAGATGTGTGGAAATAAAAAGAGCGTGGTTGAGAGAGCAGAAGAGGGTGTTTTGAAATGGTTCGGGCACATGGAGAGAATGAGTGAGGAAAGATTGACCAAGAGGATATATGTGTCGGAGGTGGAGGGAACGAGGAGAAGAGGGAGACCAAATTGGAGGTGGAAAGATGGAGTGAAAAAGATTTTGTGTGATCGGGGCCTGAACATGCAGGAGGGTGAAAGGAGGGCAAGGAATAGAGTGATTTGGAGCGATGTGGTATACCGGGGTTGACATGCTGGCAGTGGATTGAATCAAGGCATGTGAAGCATCTGGGGTAAACCATGGAAAGCTGTGCAGGTATGTATATTTGCGTGTGTGGACGTATGTATATACATGTGTATGGGGGTGGGTTGGGCCATTTCTTTCGTCTGTTTCCTTGCGCTACCTCGCAAACGCGGGAGACAGCGACAAAAAAAAAAAAAAAATATATATATATATATATATATATATATATATATATATATTCGCCTTTTAGACTGTGGGCGATAATATTTTGCCACGTATCCTATTCCACCAATAATGTGAGAGATTCTATCTCCTTACCAATGAGCGGTGGCATTACATCTCGCTCGTCAGAGGCCTGTAACACCCCTGGCAGAGTTGCCAACTTAGAGCTTTTGGCGCTAGATCAAGCGCTTTTTATAGAGATCTATCGCCTAAATTTCGTAATTACCGCTTTTTTTTTTTTTCATCTATCGCTAAACTTAGTATTATTTCAATATATGAAGAAATTCAAACATTAATTAAAAAAAATCTAATGTGATTTAGGAAGTTTATGATCGAAACCTATTAAAATAACAAGGAAAAACAATACAACTATTGCACGTAGTTCATTATCAGCAAAACGATCATGTTCGAAAAATTCTTGAACAGGTTCAGTTCGGGCGCATTCCGCGGGCTCCCCAAGTCGAACCCCGTTCAGTTCAGGTTCAGTCAGACTCTCGGTGGTGACGCGTGTGGGTGTAGCCCATTACAGTGAACGAACACAATAATAAATAAGAAATAGACTCAACATTTCAGAGCAGAGTGGTTGAAAGATCCCAAATATGAAAAGTGGTTACGAAAAGCAGAGGAGGATGACACACACAAAATACAGCGTGTCCCAAAAAATGTTCTCACATTTTGACAGCCTATAACTCAATTTTTTTTTTCTTTTTTCGGATCTGAAAAAAGGAAAAAAAAAAATTTTGTGAGTTATAGGAGGACACCCTGTGTCTTTGCAAATGCTGCCACTGTCCACTGTCTGTCTGCCAAACGTACGTAGTGACACTGAAAGCCACAGCAATGCATCGAAACACATGAAAGCTGAAGAGTTATTCAGTACTCAAAGACAAACCACAATTCCGTTTTCAAAAGGCGAGTAGTGACGACAACGCACGGCAGACTGAAGTAAAATGTATCGCTATTCATTGTAGAACATTGTTCATGACGTGTTGTTCATCATCTCAGCTGTTCATGACGTGTTGATCATCATCTCAGCTGTTCATGACGTGTTCTTCATCATCTCAGTTGTTCATGACGTGTTGTTCATCATCTCAGCTGTTCATGACGTGTTGTTCATCATCTCAGCTGTTCATGACGTGTTGATCATCATCTCAGCTGTTCATGACGTGTTGTTCATCATCTCAGCTGTTCATGACGTGTTGTTCATCATCTCAGCTGTTCATTACGTGTTGTTCATCATCTCAGCCGTTCATGACGTGTTGTTCATCTCAGCCGTTCATGACGTGTTGTTCATCATCTCAGCTGTTCATGACTTGTTCATCATCTCAGTTGTTCATGACGTGTTGTTCATCATCTTAGCTGTTCATGACGTGTTGTTCATCATCTCAGCTGTTCATTACGTGTTTTTCATAATCTCAGCTGTTCATGACGTGTTGTTCATCATCTCAGCTGTTCATGACGTGTTGTTCATCATCTCAGCTGTTCATGACGTGTTCTTCATCATCTCAGCTGCTCATGACGTGTTGTTCATCATCTCAGCTGTTCATGACGTGTTGTTCATCATCTCAGCTGTTCATAACGTGTTATTCATCATCTCAGCTGTTCATGACGTGTTGTTCATCATCTCAGCTGTTCATAATGTGTTAGTCATCATCTCAGCTGTTCATGACGTGTTGTTCATCATCTCAGGTATTCATTACGTGTTGTTCATCATCTTAGTAAACTGTGCAAAGCGCGATTTGCAGAAAGTAAAAGAAACAAAGAATTTCAAGTTAACAAGGTGGGAGTGTAGTGCAGCTGTGTGCAGTGTGATCACCCCGCATTTTAACAGTGACTTGAAAAGTGAGACAGACAATCAGAAATTTATGCCTCTTAACTGATGAGCGTAATGACATTACAGTAACGAAACTATTGGCTATCGCTGACCCAGTTCTATCCTGAAAGTAAGAAGATTGTAGTGACTTTCTCGGACTTTGATGAGGTGACTGACTGTAATGCTAATGGGATATGTGATGCCATCAAGAAGTCCTCGAACAATAATGGGTTGAAGTTACAAAACCTGGTTGTAATTGGCACCGACAATGCTTCTGTGATGACAGGTGTGGACAGTGGAGTGTATACTAAACTCAAGTTAGAAGTTCCTCATCTGATCAAGTGTGTGTGTGTGTGTGTGTGTGTGTGTGTGTGTGTGTGTGTGTGTGTGTGTGTGTGTGTGTCTGTTTGTCGTTCTCTACTGCTAGCTGTGTCGCATGCTCCAGCAGAGTGTCTCCCTAGGAAGGTGGATTTCATGACCAGAGAGACCTATAATTGGTTCTCCCACTCTTTAATTCGTTAAGGAAGATACAAGATCAGCTCTTTGATGAATGATGGTCAGGCACCAGTGAAATTAACACAGCCCGTCAACTGAATCAGCAATTACCAGAATACTGCAGCAGCGGTGGGTTGAACTTAAGACTCACTTACTTTGAAATGCCAAGAAATTTGAGAGGTGTCACACAGCTCAGATCCTCTATGACATGTTTTGTGATAAGAAAGACTATGCCTTCCTTATATCCCTGAAGCCTATTCCTGGAGACGTTCAGCGTGTAAATGAGACATCTGAAGCCAAGGTACAGGATCCAACCAATCGGTTCTGTGACCTTATTGAACTTGTAGATTCCATAAGTTCTAAGGTCCCTCACCTCAGGTAGAAAATTAAAGGAATGAGATTCAGTATAGAACTACTTAGACCCACATCCGTACTTAAGATACGAGGTTGAAATGAGATGGTACAAAGTAAGTTGTCTGTTGAAAAAGATATTCGAGGAAGATGCATACAGCTTGTAGTGGAGTTGGTGACACAGCTTCGTCAACGTTTGCCAGACAATGTCCAAGTGTCACAGTCAATGTCATCACCGAGTGCAAGCGAATGCCTGCAACCCATAAAACCTCGAATACTGGAAGTAGCAAAGATGTTTACTGATAACGAAGAAATTCTCACACGCATTGAGTTCCAGTGGAGGAAGCGTCATCATGTATTGTGGAAACAGAACACTGGCACCAACCTTAGCACTCTGGGCCTGAGACAGCCTCGTCCAGGGATGCAACGGGAGAAAATCCCTCCAGTGAACTTTCTATGTTGGCTTTGACTGTGTTGACAATGCCTCACTCCAACGCTGATGCAGAGCGTATCTTTAACTCATATGAACATCGTCAAGTCAAAGCTTCGAAAGAGAATGAGCATCAAAAGCTTAAAATGCAAAGCTAACTACCAAGTATGGACTGAAGAGAAATGGAAACTGCTGATATGGTTATCAACTACACATGGAAGTACTGGAAAACATTGGGTTATTGAAAGCATACGAGTCATCACAACTACAACCACAACCCTCAAATAGACCACCACACAACCCCAGGGCACCGAGAACGAAGAGACTGCAGATTGGGAATGAGCAGATCTGGAATAATGGTGAGGTTGTAGCGTTAAAGTAGTTAACCGTACCTGTTATTAATAATCTGGCACGTCAAAGAGCAGAAATAATTCGAAGAACATCTTTTCGCTATCCTTTTAGTTAAGATTAGCGCGCTTTTTTTTTCTCTCTTTAGCACACTTCGGGAGTGAATCTAGCGCCATCTGAAATTCTTTTGGGGTTGTCAACTCTGCGTCTTTGTTCGCAGGATGTCCAGTATGTCGACATCGACCACATGGACCGTCGGATGGACTTCACCTACGACGACGTCAACTTCGCCGGGCTGCCACAGTACATCAGGGACGTCAAACGTCAGGGGCTCCGCTTCAGCGTCATCCTGGACCCGGCCATCAACGCAGAGGTAAAACTGACGGTGTAATCCACCACCACTGCCTTCGTATCCCAACACAAAGAAGCACAAAATCAAATCAAATTATTGAGTGGACGGTCGAGTTCGCGCTCAAGGGGTCCCTGTTTCCCATCGCGCTCAAGGGGTCGTGATAAAGAACTCTTAGTTTTAAAACTTGCTATAAAAAGACAATCTTAATTAATGCAAAAATAAAGATAGTCTTGATTAATCCAAAAATAAAGATAATCTTAATTAATCCAAAAATAAAGATAATCTTAATTAATCCAAAAATAAAGATAATCTTAATTAATCCAAAAATAAAGATAATTTCAATTAATCCAAAAACAAAGATAATTTCAATTAATCCAAAAATAAAGATAATTTCAATTAATCCAAAAATAAAGATAATTTCAATTAATCCAAAAATAAAGATAATCTTAATTAATCCAAAAATAAAGATAATCTTAATTAATCCAAAAATAATCTTGCTTGATCCATTATGTCCTCTGCCTCATGCCCTTCACAGATGAGTCCCCAGGAGTACCCCGTCCATGCACGTGGCCTGCAGGAGGACGTGTACATCACGTGGCCGCAGGAGATGGTCCCCGGGGAGAACTACGGCGCTGGGGACATCATGCTTGGATATGTGAGTACCCGCCATGTCTCTTTGTATGTCCTGTAGGACACAGGAGGGAGGGAGTCGGTGTCTCCTTAAGTCACTTTCAGGATTCGTGGGTGCTCTCGTACGTGCCTTGTAGGATAGGCTGGTCATCCTATGTATTTCATAGGATACGCAAAAGCCTCCGTCATCTTCTGTCAGACGCGAATATTCCCCTGTATCTTGAAGGAGACGCGAATATTCCCATGTATCTTGAAGGATACGTGAATATTCCCATGTATCTTGAAGGATACGTGAATATTCCCATGTATCTTGAAGGATACGTGAATATTCCCATGTATCTTGAAGGAGACGCGAATATTCCCATGTATCTTGAAGGATACGTGAATATTCCCATGTATCTTGAAGGAGACGCGAATATTCCCCTGTATCTTGAAAGAGACGCGAATATTCCCATGTATCTTGAAGGATACGTGAATATTCCCATGTATCTTGTAGATACGCGAATATTCCCATGTATCTTGAAGGATACGTGAATATTCCCATGTATCTTGTAGATACGCGAATCTCTCCATGTATTTTGTACGATACATAGGTCGTCCTCTGTATCTCCTATCTAGGACATGTGGGTCGTCCTCTGTATCTCCTACCTAGGACATGTGGGTCGTCCTCTGTATCTCCTATCTAGGACATGTGGGTCGTCCTCTGTATCTCCTATCTAGGACATGTGGGTCGTCCTCTGTATCTCCTATCTAGGACATGTGGGTCGTCCTCTGTATCTCCTATCTAGGACATGTGGGTCGTCCTCTGTATCTCCTACCTAGGACATGTGGGTCGTCCTCTGTATCTCCTACCTAGGACATGTGGGTCGTCCTCTGCATCTCCTACCTAGGACATGTGGGTCGTCCTCTGCATCTCCTACCTAGGACATGTGGGTCGTCCTCTGTATCTCCTACCTAGGACACGTGGGTCGTCCTCTGTATCTCCTATCTAGGACATGTGGGTCGTCCTCTGTATCTCCTATCTAGGACATGTGGGTCGTCCTCTGTATCTCCTACCTAGGACATGTGGGTCGTCCTCTGTGTCTCCTAGGACACGGTCCTCTGCACCGTCTGTAAGACACACAAATCTTTCTATGTATCTTTCAAGATACGAATCTTTACCATTTTCTATATCTTTCATCATTTTCTCACTTTCTTTCACTCTTCTCTTCACAACGTTACGTTTCTCTTTCTTCTTTCGGTCATATTTGCATCATCTCTACACAATCAAATGCAATAAAAACGTCCCTTTAGTCCCATATTATATCTACCAATCTCTGGGGTTACAGAGGAGAAGCCAATCATATCACGTTATCAATTCCTTGCTTCGCTAAGCAGGATAATCAGAAGGATTAATTTCTTGATCTGGTTAGCAGGTGTAGCCGGATAAGCGAGCAGTCTAACTGCTTGATAAAGTTACCACATGTGGCCGGATAACCGTACAATCTTACTCCTTAATTTGATCGGCAGATGTGGCCGGATAACCGAACAGTCTAAATTCCTCCATTAGGCTGGCAAGTGTGGCCGGATAACCGGACAATCTTCCTCATTAATTAGATTAGCAAGTGTAGCCGGATAACTGTACAGTCTAACTCCTTGATTGGATCGGCAGATGTAGCCGGATAACCGAACAGTCTTGATAACCGAACAGTCTACTTCCTCCATTAGGCTGGCAAGTGTGGCCGGATAACCGGACAATCTTACTCACTAATTAGATTAGCAAGTGTAGCCGGATAACTGTACAGTCTGACTCCTTGACTTGGTCGGCAGGTGTGGCCGGATAACCGGACAGCCTTTCCGGACTACTTCCGGACGTCTACGAGGGACTGGTGGCAGGGCGAAGTGTCGCGACTGCATGAAACGCTGGAGTTTGACGGTCTGTGGCTAGTGAGTATCTCTGATAGATAGACAGATAGATAAGAGATAGATAGTTAGATAGATAGAGAAACAAGTTGTTAGTTAAATTAAGGAATAAGAAGGCAGTGATAGTATATATATATATATATATATATATATATATATATATATATATATATATATATATATATATATATATATATATATATATATATATATATATATATCCATGATTCTATGGTTAATAGATATGTGGATAGATAGATAACATAACCCAACACAGCAAAGGTGGAAATTCATGAATGCAATAATGACAGTAAACTTAGGCTTTTATAAACAGGCAGTGACCCTTATGTGCACTAAAGGACAGAGAAGAATACCACACTCTTCCCCCCCTCCTCCTCTCCACCATACGACTATCCCAAAGCCTGCTTGCCTATCCCCTTGTCCTCGCCCTTATTCTGTAGAAGACGGGATGACTGCTATCACCTTGCAGGACATGAACGAACCCACCAACATTGGCACCAACGAAGACCATCCCTCGAACTGGCCCGAGGACAGACCGGCCTGGAGTCTCGTGTGTCCTCGCTCTCGATGGGACGACCCACCCTACGGCACCGCCGCCGTCAGGGGCAAGGGCAAGAGGTAGGTGGTGAGAGAGAGAGAGAGAGAGAGAGAGAGAGAGAGAGAGAGAGAGAGAGAGAGAGAGAGAGAGAGAGAGAGAAGCACAAGACGCGGACGCCTTCAAAATGGAACAAAAGAATCCAAAATAAATCAAGATTGGATTGACTATTTTGTCTTGCAGATGTTGTAAAATACTTGAGCAGTATTTCACTTGTTTTTATATTTTCGTAAATCATTCCCTCTATATGTCTTCCATCTCTCTTATACATTCCATCAACCTTTAGATCCTTCCTACATCATACTTGGCGTCCTTTTAATCCTTCTCGCCTCGTTCCTCACGTCCCATTCTTTTCCCTGTGCCACTTCTGTAAGTCGCTGCTTCCCATATAGTTTCTCTGTAGCGACCAGACACACGAGCATGGACCGTTGTAAACCCTATATTTCTTTCCCCCCTATTACAGCACAGCTGTCCTATTCACCTCCATTTTCCATTCCATCTCCCCACATGTATATAACCTTGCTAGGCGAGCTCTGATATCTACACTGTTCTCAAAGTCTTCGTAATTCCCTTCCATCCATGATGGGGGTTTACGATGGCTCATCATGTACACTGCCTCTGTCTTCCAGGCTGTCAGACAAGACCCTGTGTATGGTGGGTCGTCAGGGCGAAGAGAGGGAACTACGTCACTACGACCTCCACAGCCTCTACGGCTGGTCCCAGACCGAGCCCACGTTAAGGTACGACCTCCTGGGGGCGTCTCACAACATGTATACACCCACGACCTCCTGGTGATCTCACAACATGTCTACACCCACGACCTCCTGGGGATCCTACAACATGTCTACACCCACGACCTCCTGGGGGTCCCACAACATGTCTACAATCACGACCTCCTGGTGGTCTCACAACATGTCTACACCCACGACCTCCTGGAGGTCTCACAATATGTCTACACCCACGGCTTCCTGGGATCTCACAATATGTCTACACCCACGGCTTCCTGGGGTCTCACAACATGTCTGCACCCACGACCTCCTGGGGTCTCACAACATGTCTACACCCACGACCTCCTGGGGGTCTCACAACATGTCTACACCTATGACCTCCTGGGGGTCTCACAACATGTCTACACCCACAACCTCCTGGGGTCTCACAACATGTCTACACCCACAACCTCCTGGGGTCTCACATCATGTCTACACCCACGACCTCCTGGGGGTCTCACAACATGTCTACACCCCCGACCTTCTGGGGGTCTCACAACATGTCTACACCCACAACCTCCTGGGGGTCTCACAACATGTTTACACCCACGACCTCCTGGGGGTCTCACAACATGTCTACACCCACGACCTCCTGGGGGTCTCACAACATGTCTACACCCACGACCTCCTGGGGGTCTCACAACATGTCTACACCCACAACCTCCTGGGGTCTCACAACATGTCTACACACACGTTCCAATACTCAGATATAACACTTATATGTCTACACCTCATCTAAACAACCCCTTTCCCCCTTAGTGCTTGTGAGACATTTAACATCCATACAGCTATACTTGCAAAACCCATGTTTTGATGTGAAATATAACATCTCGAAGCTTACAAATGCCTCAAAGTGAAAGTAAATTTTGTAATCATGTTTATATCGTAATAGGCTATACCCCAAAGTTAATCCCCTTGTTCGAAGCGGATTTAAACACGTACATCAGGTTCTAACCCCATGTTAATCCCTCGATGTTAGTCGATTTTTCTCTTTTGTACAGGGAAAGTTAATACCTAAAATTTAACATCCTGTGGATGCACTATGTTCACATATCCTGATCTTCAATAGCATGTTCAACACTTTAGACAGGCCATTACCACAGCATAGTTAACACCATAAATAGGTCATACGATAATCAAGTTCAGCGTCAGAGAAAGGTCACACAGTAACACCTCCAACGCTACAGAAAGGTCATACAACAACACCTCCAACGATACAAAAAGGTCATACAACACCAGCACCTCCAACGCTGCAAAAAAAGGTCACACAGCAACACCTCCAACGTCACAGAAAGGTCATACAACAACACCTCCAACGCTACAGAAAGGTCATACAGCAACATCAACGCTAAAAAAGGTCATACAACACCAGCACCTCCAACGCTGCAAAAAAAGGTCACAGAGCAACACCTCCAACGCCACAGCAAGGTCATACAACAACTCCAGCGCTACAGAAAGGTCACACAGCAACACCTCCAGCGCTACAGAAAGGTCACACAGCAACACCTCCAGCGCTACAGAAAGGTCACACAGCAACTCCTCCAGCGCTACAGAAAGGTCACACAGCAACACCTCCAACGTTACAGAAAGGTCATACAACACCAGCACCTCCAATGCTGCAATAAAAAGGTCACACAGCAACACCTCCAACGTCACAGAAAGGTCATACAGCAACATCAACGCTAAAAAAAGGCCATACAAAACCAGCACATCCAACGCTACAAAAAAGGTCACAGAGCAACACCTCCCACGCCACAGCAAGGTCATACAACACCACCTCCAACGCTACAGAAAGGTCACACAACATCATATGTAACGCTGTCAATGCATCACGTTTAGTGCCAAATGTCTCTTAAAAAAAAAAAAAATATTCCCTCCTCCTCCTGCTGCTGCCTTCCCCTGTATACAGAGGTCTCCAGACGGCGACGCAGAAGAGGGGCGTCGTGGTCAGCCGTGCCACATACCCGAGCAGCGGCCGCTGGGCTGGCCACTGGCTAGGTTATAACACGGCCAGGTGGGCCGACCTACACCACTCCATCATAGGTCAGTTCTCTCTCGTCCTCCATAACCTGCTTTCTGAGGGGTATTTGGGAAGTACTAGGGGGGGTATATATTATATATATATATATATATATATATATATATATATATATATATATATCATAGAACATACAAACCTCCAACAGCCAGGATCGAACCCAGGACTCCTGTGCAACAGGCGGGAGCGCTACCGCTAGGCTGTTGGAGGTTTGTATGTTCTATGCATATATATATATATATATATATATATATATATATATATATATATATATATATATATATATATATATATATATATACGTAAGGGTAAGAGAGATGTGTGGAAATAAAAAGAGCGTGGTTGAGAGAGCAGAAGAGGGTGTTTTGAAATGGTTTGGTCACATGGAGAGAATGAGTGAGGAAAGATTGACCAAGAGGATATATGTGTCGGAGGTGGAGGGAACGAGGAGAAGAGGGAGACCAAATTGGAGGTGGAAAGATGGAGTGAAAAAGATTTTGTGTGATCGGGGCCTGAACATGCAGGAGGGTGAAAGGAGGGCAAGGAATAGAGTGAATTGGAGCGATGTGGTATACCGGGGTTGACGTGCTGTCAGTGGATTGAATCAAGGCATGTGAAGCGTCTGGGGTAAACCATGGAAAGCTGTGTAGGTATGTATATTTGCGTGTGTGGACGTATGTATATACATGTGTATGGGGGTGGGTTGGGCCATTTCTTCCGTCTGTTTCCTTGCGCTACCTCGCAAACGCGGGAGACAGCGACAAAGCAAAAAAAAAAAAAAAAAAAAAAATATATATATATATATATATATATATATATATATATATATATATATATATATATATATATATATATATGCAAAGGGCATTTTAAGAATTATGGGTATCTTTTGTCAAACTAAATTCCTCGATATTTTTCGATTTTTGTTTTCTTTTGAGAAGGGGAAGGGGGGATTTTGAGATAGGTTTTGAGCTGGGGGTGACAATGAGGAAGATATATGAAAAAAAAAAAAAAGACTCGATGTACATTTGAAGCACTGGACCCCATCCAACTGAACACAATTCCACGTTTTTTTATATATTCTTTTCTTTGGAGGAGGGGATGAATGTTTCTGGCAGTGTTTGGCATACGGTAAAAGGTGGATTTTGAAGGTAATTGGACTATTTGGAGTGATATGGTCATGGAATGCCTTCAAAAGCAGTTCAATGGCTACTTTGGATCAAATCTCAAGATTCTTCATCAACTCTGTCAACCATTTCTGAACGCATTAACAACTACAACAGAAATGAACATGTTCAACAATGACTTTACCGATATAAAAACAATTTTTTCCCTCTCTCTCTTGTTCATCCAAAAGTACACTCCACCACCGTTGAACTCTCTGATAAGATGGGACGTCACGAGTTCAAAAGTTGAACTCTCTTATGACTGACTTAGAACGTTCATCCGAAAGTTCAATAAACCCAATTGTACGTAAGTAGTCTCGACCCCTTCTGTTCATCCTAAAAGTTCAACAACCACTATTAAACCCTCTAGGCAAAATGAACCCTCTATTGTCCATCCAGAAGTTTAATTAAACACTCTTGAATTCTGAGGTATGCTGAAACCCCTCCCGTTCATCCAAAAGTTCAATAAAACCTTACTGAACTCTTAGGTATGATGAACCCCTACTGTTCACATAGAAGTTCAGCAAAACGCAGCTGAACTTCCAGGTATGCCTGACCCCCCGATTGTTCATACAAAAGTTCAGTAAAACGCAACTGAACTCCCAGGTATGCTGCACATGCTCTTGTTCATCTATGTGTTCAATAAAACGCAATTGAACCCCTAGGTATGTTGTTCAACATGCTGACCCACTATTGTCCAGCAAAAAGCAGTTGAACTCCCAGGTATACTGCACATTCTCTTGCTCCCCCATGTGTTCAGCAAAACGCAGTTGAACTCCCAGGTATACTGTACATTCTCCTGCTCATCCATGTGTCCAGCAAAACGCAGTTGAACTCCCAGGTATACTGCACATTCTCCTGCTCATCCATGTGTTGAACCCACAGGTATGTTGGAGTTCAACATGTTCGCCATCCCGTATGTTGGGGCCGACATCTGTGGCTACTTTGACGACACGCTGGAGGATCTCTGCCAGCGCTGGATGGAACTCGGGGCGTTCTACCCCTTCAGCCGCAACCACAACGATATAAAGGCCAAAGACCAGGTGAGTGTGACCTCTGGGGGCTCAAAGGTCAAGTGGGCATGACCTTCGGGAGGTCAAGGGTCAAGTATGATCCTTGGAAGGGTCACAGGTTGCCGGTATGACTTACGTAAGGTTAGAAGTATGACCTCCGGAAGGTTAAAGGTCAAGGACGACCTTAGAGAGGTCTTAGACCAAGTACGACCTCTGGGAGGTCTTAGTCCAAGTACGACCTCTGGGAGGTCTTAGGCCAAGTACGACCTCGGATGTCAGACCAATTACGACCTCTGAGAGGTCTTTGACCAAGTACGACCTCTGCAAGGTCACTGACAAAGTGAAAACGACCCTTCAAAGTCGGAAGACAGCATGAGAACGATCCCAACTCATGAACCCATGTCAGTACGACCTTTAATTTCTATACGTATGTCAACACGACCCCAACAGACCAAGGCAATGGTTCCCCACCTTTTTTTTCCTATGACGACCCATATCAACTTTTCCAAAGTTACGACGACCCCAAGTTTATATATCGCATGTTTACCAAATGGCGTCCTACCTTCGTCTCTTCGATGTATATCAACTGACTTATATTTCTCTCTTGTGTCTCCCCTGATGATGTGATTATTACACGAAAGTGCACTTGGGAACTTATCGTGTTTCATTTTCCCCGTGGACTCATAGGAATATATATATATATATATATATATATATATATATATATATATATATATATATATATATATATATATATATATATATATATCCCTGGGATAGGGTAGAAAGAATACTTCCCACGTATTCCCTGCGTGTCGTAGGCGACTAAAAGGGGAGGGAGCGGGTGGCTGGAAATCCTCCCCTCTCGTTTTTTTTTTTTTTTTAATTTTCCGAAAGAAGGAACAGAGAAGGGGGCCAGGTGAGGATTTTCCCTCTAAGGCCCAGTCCTCTGTTCTTAACGCTACCTCGCAAACGCGGGAAATGGCGAAAAGTATGAAATATATATATATATATATATATATATATATATATATATATATATATATATATATATATATATATATATATATATATCAGGACCACTTTTCAAGGGATTCCTGCAGCTCCAAGGCTGCGCTACACTTAGTAGCAGGAACAACATGGACTCCTTTAAAGCAAAAAGTGGACACAATCTCACCAAAGGTAACTTTTCATTAGTGGCGTAACCTTAAGCAGGCGGAGTCCGGTAACGCCTGTCTACTCAGGACCCCTTTTCATGAAAGGGGTTCTGAACCCCCTTCCCCAGGAGTTCCAAGGCGGCGCTACTTTCAGTAGCAAGGCATCGACGTACCCTCGAAACCTGTACTACTTTACTTACTGGATGGTTCTTTAAGCCTCTTGGATTCTAAGAGAAACACTGAGGCTCAAATGTAACTTTCATAAAGATGATCTACCACCTTACGAGGCCCTTAAACGCTCGTGAACTTTCTCCCAGACTGTAGAACTCCTGAATAACCAAGGAACCCCTTACCTTCAACTCCCAAGGACCCTGACCCAACCTGAATATCCATTTATCATATCAATTACATTGAACACCTCTTTAAACACCAGGGCCTGTGTCCCTTAAATTCCCAATGACCCTAATCCAACCCGAATGTCTTTATATATATATATATATATATATATATATAATATATATATATATATATATATATATATATATATATATATATATATATATATGGCGGGGTGGCGACAGGACTGCATGAAGGCAGCAAGTATGAATATGTTCATGTTTATATATATGTATATGTATGTATACGTGGAAATGTATAGGTATGTATATGTGCGTGTGTGGGCGTTTATGTATATACATGTGTATGGGGGTGGGTTGGGCCATTTCTTTCGTCTGTTTCCTTGCGCTACCTCACAAACGCGGGAGACAGCGGCAAAGCAAAATAAATAAATAAATAAATAAATATATATATATATATATATATATATATATATATATATATATATATATATATATATATATATATATTCCCACGTGTCTCTAATTTCACCCTGAACCCATTTGGTTCAGGACCCTGGACTGTGGCCCAGTGTGACAGCTTCCGGGCGAGCAGCGCTACAGATCCGCTACACGCTCCTGCCCTACCTCTACACCCTTCATCATTTAGCCTCGTCACAAGGGCTGCCCGTCGTCCGCCCTCTCTTCGTAGAGTAAGTAAATGTGTCCCACGAGTTCTTCAGTCCCTTGCCATTCCTCCCCAACTGAGTACATCTGTCAATGACCTTTCAATTAACCAATAAATAAAAAATGGCAGCCTTCATTTATATCAGTCGTGTTATCTGATAACCACTTACCCTTGCGATAAAATTTTTAATGATGTAAATATCTAATCTACATTTTTTATAATAAAACTAACATAGAAAATGTCTACAAAATCATATTTTTGCATATCTATCACAGGTTCCCCAATGACACAAGAACTTTGACTATAGACGACCAGTTCCTGTGGGGTTCTTGGTTCATGGTAGTCCCCGTCATAAAGGCGGTAAGTTACGTTTTCTTTGTATAGTTCTAACAAAAAACGAAACCTATAGTATAGTATACTATAATATTCTGCTATGGTCTTTATTCATCAATACTGCACTATAATTAGTAACATATATTGTGCTGCATAGATCTATTTGCATAATACTGGGTTTAAGATTTATCTTTAGGCCTAAAAATTGCCAGAAGTATAATCCTAAGATCACATACACTCACTACACACGTGACCCTCATAGTCGAATGTAAACAATTAGGTTTCCAATTAAGACGATGAGATCACAACAGTATTTCTAAATGCTATATCTTCACTATCACAAGTCTATCAAAAAAAACCTCGCTATCGCTCCAACACTTACGACTTTACACCTTATGAACTTCTGTAAGATAATACTATTGTTTATCAGTGAAAAAGAAATATCTTGTAGTTCGTAAATCCAGCGAGACTTTTTTCAGTCTTATATAGATTATCACTAATACCATTAAGTCCGTTTTCTTTCATCAATGGCTCACGAAAGGGTGTACACTCCCATTTTTCAAGAGCTTTCCTCCAACAAAAGCTTGTCTTAATTTAGACCCTTAAACCTTCAGCAAAATCCTTAGGTATGCTGGTCTACTGAGGCCAGGCCATCATACCCAAGGGTCGTACCGTCGTGCTCGAGGGTCGTACCGTCGTGCTCGAGGGTCGTACCGTCGTGCTCGAGGGTCGCAGAGTCGTGCTCGAGGGTCGCACCGTCGTGCTCGAGGGTCGTACCGTCGTGCTCGAGGGTCGTACCGTCGCACACAATGGTCGTCTCTTACTTAATTTCATGTTATGTCCTCGGGTTGTTCTATCCCTACATCTCTCAAAGAACTGTTCACTGTTCACATCATCGAACTGTTTTCGTGTGTGTGTGTGTGTGTGTGTGTGTATGTGTGTGCGTGTGGCCAAACGACCATCAACAAAGTCAAAGTAACAGAAGCAACAACTTCTACTGACGTACTTACACTTCCATTCCCAGGGCACGACATCCAGAAAAGTGTACTTCCCCAAGTGTGTGTGGTACGATTACCACAATGTAAGTATTAAGTAACACCACCTATTACTTATTCCCGTCACGAAAAATTGGCTGAAGAAATAAAAAATAAATTAGATTTATCTTTCACTGAGATAATGAAATTGTAATTCCAATATCATAACAGGATGATCTGATTTGACTTCAGGGCACGACGGTAAATAATACCTTGGAAGATATCGCGGCTCCTCGAACCCACGTCCCCGTGTTCGTGAGAGGTGGTGGTATCCTTGTGAGCCAGCGACCCCGGGCCAACACCCTGCTTTCCAGGTCAGTGAGGATAATAAATGAGGGGGAGGAGGAATTGGCATAACTGATGACAGGGAATAACTGATTGGGAATGGTGAGAAACTGGTAAATTGGATAATAATTAGGGAGAGGACAATTACTGAGGGAAGGCCAATATCTGATAAGGGGATAATTAGTTATTACTAAGATAACTAATAAGGAAGGGAGGTGGTTAAATGTGAAATGGGGATAATTACTAAGAAGAATGATTAATGGGTAAAGGAGATAACTAACAAAAATGATAATGAAAACGTGATACACGATTAACTGATGGGTAACAATTATATCCGGGACACGGCTAATCATCCTATAAAATTGATCCTATGGGTAGCAATTAGTGGGTAAGGGGAGCTAATGGGTCATTATCACCAGAGGAATGGTGAAGGGATGAACGAAATCAACAAACATACTGGGAGACCAATCATGACCTGTGAGAAATGGCGAAACACAGTGACACAATCGGTCGGAACTACTGATTAATCATATTCATTTCATGATCTTTCAAACCGATTCTGAAATTTTGAGCGAAAGATCTTCAATATCATACACACACACACACACACACACACACACACACACACACACACGCACACATACACAAACATACACACAACAATAACAACAATAACAAGAACAGTGAATCACGGAATCCTCAAATCACAAAATAAAAATCTATAAGAACAAAGCCTTCCCCTTCATTTCCTATCTTAATAAATTTCATCACTTGAAAAAAAAATACTTTTTTTTCACTCTAGCGCATGACTTTCCCTGTAGAAAGTAATACTTTTCGTGTACTTTCTCTTGCAAGATCTTGGATTTAATGGTCACGGACAGCTTCGTGACATACAAGTAAAAATCAAACATAATTTCTTGATAATTTTTTCACTAATTAAAATCAAAATAAAATTTCATCCTAATTTCAACCACAGGTGGACATGTATCCCGTTTTCTACCATGTTTAACCCTCCTATTACCAGTTTAGGACACTTTTCCTTAATAAGTTCCAGATATTTTCATATAGTTTCGAGGCCAGAGCACGTATTAACGCCCTCCTGCGTCTGCTCCTTCTGCAGGAGGGAGCCCTTTGGTCTCACCGTCGCCCCGGACCACGAAGGTCGAGCGGAGGGACTCTTATACTGGGACGATGGCCAATCTATACGTAAGTACTGCATTAACAGATACCATTTTCTTCCTCTCCCCTTAACTGCTACAATTTGTACCTCGACATCTGCCTTAAACCGTCGACAGGTCGACCGACCGACCGAATTCGACGCGTGCTGATGAAAATTAATCATCGCTCGCGCATCATGTTGTGTAGGGTCTTACTTACACACATACATATATCGACCACTGGCTTACAGAGATACATATATCGACCACTGGCTTACGGAAATACATATATCGACCACTGTCTTATAGAGATACATGTATCGACCACTGTCTTACAGAGATACATATATCGACCACTGTCTTATAGAGATACATATATCGACCACTGTCTTACAGAGATACATATATCGACCACTGTCTTACAGAGATACATATATCGACCACTGTCTTATAGAGATACATATATCGACCACTGTCTTACAGAAATACATATATCGACCACTGTCTTACAGAGATACATATATCGACCACTGTCTTATAGAGATACATATCGACCACTGTCTTACAGAGATACATATATCGACCACTGTCTTACAGAGATACATATATCGACCACTGTCTTATAGAGATACATATATCGACCACTGTCTTACAGAGATACATATATCGACCACTGTCTTATAGAGATACATATATCGACCACTGTCTTACAGACATACATATATTGAACCACTGTCTTACAGAGATACATATATCGACCACTGTCTTATAGAGATACATATATCGACCACTGGCTTACAGAAATACATATATCGACCCACTGTCTTACAGACACATATATCGACCACTGTCTTACAGAGATACATATATCGGCCCACTGTCTTACAGAAATACATATTTCCGAAAGATCAATACTTTATGGAGTGACTAGTTCATTAACTGAATGTTAAATGAACACTCATACATATAAGGCAAAACGCGAAAGATTATAAATATTAACCATAACCAAACTCAGACAAATGTAAGATATAAAAAGTATGCAAATTATCGATTTCTACAACTTGTTTGAAATAGAATCTTAACTGCTCTAAAATTTGATAAAAACTAAATCATTCTTCTATTCAGTTGATCTTTCTGCTGCTAATTATGAATCAATAACTAGAATTAATGTAGTTATTTCTTTCCCACACGACTTTGCCTCAGTTTCCCCTCCCGTCACCATCATTTTCTGTCACACCTTGACTCTCTCATGGCTGGGCAGACGTCCACTCTAATTGGCAGAGATTACCATATACTAATTACCCCTTCCTCACCTTGAAACAAGCAATAGGTTGTTATTGTTGTAGTTCGTTGGGTGTTACGGCCAGCGGCGACCAATGAGCAAGGTCATTAGGCCTACAACCCATTTTAATGTTACCTATTAATTTAGTCTCTATATCCTACTATTATTCTATACATCCTATCTTGCTGTGAATACTAGAATACATATACATCTATATTTTAGATAATGTATATGTTATGGGAAGAGAGAGAGAGAGAGAGAGAGAGAGAGAGAGAGAGAGAGAGAGAGAGAGAGAGAGAGAGAGTGCGTGTGTGTGTGTGTGTTCTGTGTGTGTGTGTGTGTGTGTGTGTGTGGATATTACACCAACGTGGCAGCTATACACTACCCAGTGGGTACAGCAGCATCCACTGTGGCGGCCGCAATATGGAACTGAGGAAGTGACAGCAAAGATGAGAGGCAGACCCCCTCACCATGCACGTAGGATATAGTGAACATGAGGTTGATCCATCTGCCCAGCACCACAGTGGTACCAGCCACTGTGAAAGAGCCACACCACTGGAGTGTTTAATGAATCGGGCAGGCCATATCCATGACGTCAGAACAGAAGATGGACACTGGCATGGAGGCAACACCATCACAAATGTGGAACTTCCTCAGTTTTAGAAAGTGTCCCGCCACCTGATTCGTCGATATGGCCCTAACGAGTAGATCACCACTAGCCAGTTTCCTAACCCTCTGAACAACGGCTTCCAGCCTCACCATCAGTAACTTTCCTGGTCAAGGAGGGAGTGAGTGAGAGGCCAAAAATACACGAATATGAACCAATAGCACATTTCTCTTCTTCATACGGGGGTAAATGGGTGGCTTGCGAGGGTTACGCTCCATCTGCTGAGGTGGCGTACCACCCCAGCAGATGGGCTTGGCGTAAAAAAAAAGAAAAGAAAATGTGGCTTTCTTAAAAGGCATAGACAAACAACTTGCCAGTAAAGTGTCTCAAAGTAGGTACATCGGAAATATCAGATGTATCAACAACTTCCAACACCATAAAAACAGAAAAAAAACAAAACAAAAAAAAACATGAAGAAAGCGTCAGCGAGCCAGCGAGCTCAGCTTCATCGTCACGACCAGCAACTTGACAACGGCTGAAACGCGACTGCGCATGCGTGAAGTTGATGGCCGCCTCTCTATATACTCGGAGCCTAAAATTGTTGAAAATACTTGGTCTCCTAATGTACCTAAGGGAGCCTGATACATGGAAATTATTGGGACAAACCAGAGTCATTTTACGAGTTGAAAAGACTGAAAATACTGAAACAAACTGGAGTCTTTATACGTACTCACGAGAGTTTAAGACAATGAAAATGTAGGAACAAACTTGAGTCTTCATAAGACACCGAAAATTTGGAACAAACTGGAGTCTTTTCACGAAACCCACGACAGTCTAAAACACTGAAAATGCTGGAACAAACCGGAGTCTTTAAACGAATCTCAGAAGAGTTTAACTTAAGACACTGAAAATGTTGGAACAAACTGATGTCTTTCTACGAAACCCACAAGAGTTTAAGACACTGAAAATATTAGAACAAATGATGTCTTTCTTTGAAACCCACGGGAGTTTACGATACTGAAAATGTTGGAACAAACTGGAGTCTTCATACGAAACCCACGAGAGTTCGACATACTTAAATTGTTGGAACGAACTGGTCCTTTTACGAAACCCACGAGAGTTTGACATACTTAAATTGTTGGAACGAACTGGTCCTTTTACGAAACCCACGAGAGTTTCACATAAATTGTTGGAACGAACTGGTCTTTTTACGAAATCCACGAGAGTTTGAAACACCGAAAATGCTGGGACAACTGGAGTCTTTAAACGAAACCCACGAGAGTTTAAGGCAATGAAAATACTGCAACAAACAGTAGTTTAATACACTGATGTTGTTGGAATGAGTTAGTGTCCGTATGTACCCGCGGAGTGATCAAAACACTCAAATTATTGGAATAAATATGAGTCTCCGAATGCACACTCGAAAGTCTCAGACACGGTCAATGTTGGAAAAAAATATATATATTGCAGACGACTCTTCGCTCTGAAACGGAAGCGATGCGCGGAAAAAATGAATTGAAAACCTCTTCAAAACATCGTTTCGTTGTGATATAATTACAGCAAAAGAGTACTCGACAAAATTCAGCATCAAAAATTTCTATCAAAAGCCAAGTCTCGTGGTAGAGACGGAATTTAATTTAATTTGGTGACTAAAAATTGTTAGTCTTAGAATGGTTTGTCGTAACAAATGGAGTGCCACAGGGATCAATCTTGGGACCGGGTCTCATATACATCAATGTTACCGATTAAATGTGGAAATTAGATTATTGTAAGTTGGGTATTTAGAACATCAATTGAACGTCTGTAGCTACAGGGTGACATAGACAAATTGATGCACTGGGGTAACCGGGTGGCCAATGATTTCTAATACCTAAAAGTTTTACATGTTGGTAGTAAAACCAAAACACAAATTATATTTTCTGTTGAGCTGTCAAAGTTTTAATGAGAGGGAAAAAGACTTGGATGTAATAATCTCCGGTGATCTAAAGCCAAGTAAACAATGCCCAGAAGCAGTGAACATGGCTAACATGATTCTTGGGTTATGAACTTCATATCTAAGGCTACGGTAACAATACATAAACACATCCCTACTTTCAAACAGGCACAGACAAAATGGAGTGAATATAAAGCTGAACCATGATGATTCCTGGACTGAGAAACAAACTTTACAAAAGCCATATAAACGATTTAAATCCATTCAACTCGGGAAAGAGAAGGTGGTCTTAATCCAGATATTCAAAACGATCAAAGGCTTCGATAATCTCGAATCTAATAAGCTACTGTCTAATTTCACTCGTAGTAATGGCTAGTGGGTACAAAGTCGTGGGCAAAAGTTTTACTTCGAATGAGGCGAAGTACTTACTCTTTCAACAGAATGGTTAACACAGAATGATTTACGAATCAAAGCGTTGCCAAACGCAACACCATACATACTTAAGTTTCAGAATATTTCGCTTCAAATCCACGACTGGGTGTTATTTGCGCATTCTTAGTTGTTGGGAAATTTACAGGGTCTTCTCTTTGAATCGTCTGTATGCCTTTCTGATCGCAATACTTAGCTTCACATCTCTTCCAGTGCCACAATCAGCCACGACAGGACTCGATATGTCTGTTACTACTGAAATTCCTTCGTATCGTGAAGGTAAATATAAATGCCATATAGCAATACACTATCTGCAATTAACTCTAAGGCAACTCTAATTTTCTTTCTATTTTTCGTGATATTTTCAATATCTTCCCTTATGCAAGTTTCCCTCGCCATTCTATGTAAAACTAAGCTCTGGGAATAGGTTTAAAATGAATGGAAAATTAATTAGGAACAGAAATTCAAATTGTTGCCAGATGTTTCCCGGCGCAACAGTAAATAAAGCTTTTATCAATTGAACCTAAGAATTACTAAGGAAAAAATTCATCCCAAGAATATTTTCAGTTGAACAAAAGAGTGACATCCTATTGTTACGAATATATACATTTCATGAACATAAAAAAAAAAACAATAGAAAAAATAAAGGTTATATAATTGTTGGCAACTGATTCAGTAACCCTCTCCCAAATACAAATTAATATTTCAAGTACCCCGCTTATCCTACACTTGTGTTTAACGAAGATAATACAAGAATTCTGTACCAGACTGAAGAAATAAAACGTCCTTTTGTAGAGAAGTCTTTTGTCATCCGTTATTTCATTAAAGAAATATTACCAAAATATGAGAAGCTTAGTAGCGCTGACAGTTAAGACGGTTACGCCCTTCTTACTGAACGTTATTTCTGAAAGACAGAGAGAGAGAGAGAGAGAGAGAGAGAGAGAGAGAGAGAGAGAGAGAGAGAGATTCTACGCCACTGGAATATTCTTTTTATCTCAGAAACTCCTAGTGAACACGAGTGTACGACCCCAGGAGCACGTCGGTACGACCCTTTAAGCACGACGGTACGACCCTTGGGTTACAATGGTATGGCCTTTGACCTAACCTCTAAATGCTCGGGTCAAAGGCCAGGCCATCATACCCAAGGGTCGTACCGTCGTGTTCGAGGGTCGTACCGTCGTGTTCAAGGGTCGTACCGTCGTGTTCAAGGGTCGTACCGTCGTGTTCAAGGGTCGTTACTACACTTCCACCATCACTTGTTTACTTTAAAGTCTCTCACACAGAATGCATAATTTCACTTATACATCAGCTTAAAAGTGACACGGATTAAATTCTACTGGGGTGTAATCACAACTGATAAGTAATTAAAACGATGTAAACACAGCTGATAAGTAATCACAACTGATAAGTAATCACATAAATAACCACAACTGATAGGTAATCACGACTGATAAGTAATCACAACTGATGAATAATCACAAATGGTAAGTAATCACGAATGATAAGTAATCATAACTGATAAACAATCACAACTGATAGTAATCACAACTAACAAGTAATCACAACTGATGAATAATCACAAATGGTAGTAATCACGAATGATAAGTAATCATAACTGATAAACAATCACAACTAACAACTAATCACAAGAGATAAGTAATCACAACTGATAAATACTCCACTGATAAGTAATCACAACTGATGAATAATCACAACTGATAAATAATCAAATGATAAGTAATCACAACTAGCAAGTAATCACAACTGATGAATAATCACAACTGATAAATAATCAAATAAGTAATCACAACTAGCAAGTAATCACAACTGATGAATAATCACAACTGATAAATAATCAAATAAGTAATCACAACTAGCAAGTAATCACAACTGATGAATAATCACATCTCATAAGTAATCACAACTAACAAGTAATCACAACTGATGAATAATCACAAATGGTAAGTAATCACGAATGATAAGTAATCATAACTGATAAACAATCACAACTAACAACTAATCACAAGAGATAAGTAATCACAACTGATAAATACTCCACTGATAAGTAATCACAACTGATGAATAATCACAACTGATAAATAATCAAATAAGTAATCACAACTAGCAAGTAATCACAACTGATGAATAATCACATCTCATAAGTAATCACAACTAACAAGTAATCACAACTGATAAGTAATCACAACTGATGAATAATCACAACTGATAAATAATCAAATGATAAGTAATCACAACTAGCAAGTAATCACAACTGATGAATAATCACATCTCATAAGTAATCACAACTAACAAGTAATCACAACTGATGAATAATCACATCTGATAAGTAATCACAACTAACAAGTAATCACAACTGATGAATAATCACAAGTGATAAATAATCCCATCATATAATGCATCTGTTTTACATTTTCCCACCTTCCAGAGCCCACAGAGACGGGACACTACTTTACAGCCAACATCACTTACGTAAATGTAAGTAACATAGATAATTAAATTCCCTTTATCCAGTGTAATCTGACCCACTGTTATTCAATGATTATAATGTTTACGGTTTATGGATCAATCCACAATGGCGGGGAGGAGAAGTGAGGTGTTCTGCTGAACTACTGTATGATGTATGATGTATGATGTCTATGTTGTATTTCAACTCCGATGGTTGCGAGAGTACGACCCCTGAGCACGACGCTAACGACCCTTGAGCGCGACGTTGCGACCAGTGAGAACGAAATTACGACCCCTGAGCACGACGGTACGACCTTTGAGCACGACCCTTGAGCACGACGGTGCTACCCTTGACCACGACGGCACGACCCTTGGGCACGACAGTACAAACCTTGACCACGGCGGCACGACCCTTGACGACGACGGCACGACCCTTGACCACGACGGTACGACCCTTGACCACGACGGCACGACCCTTGGGCACGACGGTACGACCCCTGAGCACGACGGTACGACCCTTGGGCACGACGGTACGACCCTTGACCACGACGGTACGACCCTTGGGCACGACGGTACGACCCTTGACCACGACGGTACGACCCTTGGCCACGACGGTACGACCCTAGACCACGACGGCAAGACCCTTGACCACGACGGCACGACCCCTGAACACGACGGCACGACCCTTGAGCACAGAGGTACAGCCCTTAACCACAGACGGTACGACCCACCGACCCATCCCCCCATACATCGAGACCAACCCCCCTCCCCCATACTCACCACCCCCTTATATCAGGGACCCCTTCCTCACCCCCCCCCCCCCCCCCCCCCCGTGTTCCTGAGGCAATGTGTCTTTTCCCTCCCGAGACAATAGAAAAATATTGCTGTCCCTTTTCTCCTCTCTGTCTCTACCTGTCCACCCCTCCCTCACTCCGGCCAGTGAGGTACGTGAGAGAGAGAGAGAGAGAGAGAGAGAGAGAGAGAGAGAGAGAGAGAGAGAGAGAGAGAGAGAGAGAGAGAGAATTACTGGGAGATCGAGAGAATTTGAGTTATAGAGGCAGTGAAAGATAAAAGTAACTCGACATATGACAATATATATATATATATATATATATATATATATATATATATATATATATATATATATATATATATATATATATATTCTTATGAGTCCACGGGGAAAATGAAACATGAAAAGTTCCCAAGTGCACTTTCGTGTAATAATCACATCATCAGGGGAGACACAAGAGAGAAATATATCAGTCAGTTGATATATATATATATATATATATATATATATATATATATATATATATATATATATATATATATATGTATATATATATATATATCCTAACAATAAAAACAGGTGTATAAACCCTCCAGCAGGAGAGCATTGTATGGACCGTCAGCCATGCTGACGGGGTAGCCGACGAAATGGTGCTTTCCGATGTGCGGGTGTTTGGTGTGG
Source organism: Panulirus ornatus (assembly GCF_036320965.1). Lineage (NCBI taxonomy): Eukaryota > Metazoa > Arthropoda > Malacostraca > Decapoda > Palinuridae > Panulirus > Panulirus ornatus. The sequence goes on from NC_092225.1 coordinate 52,104,102, forward strand.
ACCGCCGCCCGGTCCACCTGCTGGTAGCCGGGGACCGCTGGACCACCGGAGACTGGCATTACGACGCTTCGACTAAGGTAAGTGATGGTGATGAACTGGTGGTCCATTTTGGTCCGTTGGTGGTCTATCTTGGTCCACTGGAGTTCTGTCATGGTACCCTGATGGTCCATTTTGGTCCACTACTGGTCTATCTTGGTCCACTGGTGTTGTCATGGTACCCTGATGGTCCAGTCATTTTGGTCCACTGCTGGTCCATTGTCTCTACTGATCCATTTTGGTCCACTATTGATCCATCTTGGTACACTGGTGTTCTGTCATGGTACCCTGATGGTCCATTTTGGTCCACTGCTGGTCCATTGTCTCTACTGGTCAATCTTGATCCATTGTGGTCCAATACTGGTCCATTTTGGTGGTCTATCATGGCCCATGTCCCACTGGTGGTCCACTTAGGTCCACTGTAGACTGGGGTGAGAAGAGGCCAGTAGTGGGGTGTTCCAAGCCCAAACCATTCATAGCTACGATTTGCTAATCATAGACAATGGGTCTATTATCCAATGTTTATCTCCATCTCAACAGTATCTCTCAAGTCTCTTATCTATCTCGCTCTCAAGTCTCTTATCTATCTCGCTCTCAAGTCTCTTATCTATCTCGCTCTCAAGTCTCTTATCTATCTCGCTCTCAAGTCTCTTATCTATCTCGCAGGTTCTGGCTATGTACGACCTGGGAATTCCCATCAAAACTGGTTTCACACTAAGTTGGAAGGATGAGATGGACTTCAAGATCCCTTGTCCCATCTCTTATAAAGGTAAGTTGAGCCTTGTTGGGTGCCAAGACTTAATGCACTATGCAGCTGACGTCAGAGGCTTGTAATAAAGAGGTTTTGTGACAAAAGAATTCTACTGAAGCAGAACTTTGGTCGAAAAGGTAAATTGTTTTAGCAGAACTCTTTAGAAAAAGATGGTCAAGTAATCTTTCAAAATTAGTCAAGTAAACTGTAGTCAAATTTTTACATATAAAAATATAAAATAATTCATTATATTATTCATTATATTATTATATATTCGTAAAAAGTTTTAAACAATTTTCTGTTTTGAAAATAGATTATCTATAAAAAATATGTAATATTTTTTTTTCTACGATTATTTCTCCAACAAAAGAGGCGTTTAAATTTTTTCGTTCGAAAATTAATTCAATAATCTACTGGAATGCTCCACGCACATATCTCGCCCCCTAACTCTTATCAATATATAATCCCTCCAAATTACATTAGTCTAAATACAGTTACTCCAAATAGAACATAGATCCAGTCTAGCAAATTTTAGCTTAGAAGCTATTCTCTCCCCACTATAGATTCATAGAAACTTAAGATCATAACAGACGACATCTAAGATATAAATAAAAACTATTATAGAACATCATCTATTGTCATTAGACACCAGATCTATTGTTCTATAAGGGCGCACGGTAGCACCCAAGTGTTCTGTGGACTATATATAGACTGATGATGGATGCGTTGCAGATTGGAAGGAAGATGTGGCAGTGAGGGAAGCCGAGTGCCTCACCAGCAACTGCATCTGGGATCCAGACACCAAGGTTAGCCAGTCTATAGTTAGCTAGCTAGCTACTTGCTATTTCTATCTTCACCAGTTACCTCTCTCTCTCTCTCTCTCTCTCTCTCTCTCTCTCTCGATATATCTTTCTGTCTATCTATTGTTCTTTTCCCTCAATTACAAGATGTGTACTTTCTCTTACATATTTTTTTTTTGTTTCATATACGTATATTTGTACGAGAGAGAGAGAGAGAGAGAGAGAGAGAGAGAGAGAGAGAGAGAGAGAGAGAGAGAGAGAGAGAGAGAGAGAGAGAGAAATTACATCGTCCTGTAAATGTAAGTCAATCAAATGTAAACTACACTGACAAGCAGTTTACACAGTACACAAGGAAACAACTTATCAAATCCTACCCTGAACTACGCCTCACTCGCCTGGTCATCTATCTATTCTGTGAAAAAAAAAAAAAAATAGATACAAAACAGAGCACCGAGACCAATCACCGGCTGCCTAGCTATCCCAGACACTCAACACCTACACAGTGAAACAAAGACCCTATCCAATATAGTCCCACTTCAATATACTCTACACTCAACACCTACACAGTGAAACAAAGACCCTATCCAATATAGTCCCACTTCAATATGGTATTCACTCAATTCCTTCAGCACCAACACTAGGTCTCCTCCTACACAACCCACTCCATACCTAACCATCAACCCTAAAGCAGAAATCAAAAGTCTATCCCCTCCTTCATCTTAAAAAGTCTATCCCCTCCTTCATCCTTCAGTAAACTATTCTCACACCGTTATATTAATGGGAATTTCCCACTCATGCCAGTTCTCTTTCCGATGCATAAGAAAGAAAATGATTATCAACTCTAATTAAAAAACAAAATGATTTTATATTTGGCAGAAAATAAAGGCTGCTCATAATTTTGGCATCGGATATGGAGATCAGTTCTGACACCACAGGAACAAATTATTTCCCTATTTCTCCCAGAAAATCATATATGAGTCGAGTATAATGTTTGAATATTTCGTCCTCTTCTCTCAACATACATTAATCATGAACTGATTACTCATTCTCCATTAATCATGAACTGATTACTCATTCTCCATTAATCATGAACTGATTACTCATTCTCCATTAATCATGAACTGTTTACTCATTCCCTATTAATCATGAACTGATTACTCATTCTCCATTAATCATGAACTGATTACTTATTCCCATTAATCATGAAGTGATTATTCATTCCTCATTAATCAAAATTACTCATTCCCCATTTATCATGAAATGATTACTCATTCCTCATTAATCATGAAGTGATTATTCATTCCACATTAATCATAAACTGATTACTCATTCCCCATAAATCATGAACTGATTACTCATTCCCATTAATCATGAACTGATTACTCATTCCCATTAATCATGAAGTGATTACTCATACCCCATTAATCATGAAGTGATTACTCATTCCCCATTAATCATGAACTGATTACTCATTCCCATTAATCATGAACTGATTACTCATTCCCCATTAATCAGGAAGTGATTACTCATTCCCCATTAATCAGGAAGTGATTACTCATACCCCATTAATCATGAAGTGATTACTCATTCCCCATTAATCATGAACTGATTACTCATTCCCATTAATCATGAACTGATTACTCATTCCCCATTAATCAGGAAGTGATTACTCATTCCCCATTAATCATGAAGTGATTACTCACTCCCCATTAATCATGGACTGATTACTCATTTCCGAGATAATCTGTACGACGATGTAGGTCAATGATGTGAGAATATTTACTTCAGGTCCCGTGTTCGATTCCTCCACCCTCCGACTACGGCTTCGACTTTGAGGATGGTGTGGTGCGGGAGACGGAAAAGGGCTTCCGGGTACTGCTGAAGAAGAGAGGACCCTCTCTCTTCGGCGGGGAAGTAGGCCGCGTCACCTTTGAAATCTTCCGCTACAGCGATGTCACCCTCCGCTTCAAGGTGGGTCAGGGGAGTGGGAAAAGAAAGCCATTGGAGTCCAGCCATCAGACACATACACAGATACTAACACGGAAACTCGATTTCCTTCAACTTGAATGTGATCCAGACGTCTCCACGATCTTCGTGCGTTGAATAAGTTACACAACATGATTCAGACTATTGCACAAATCACACGAAATATACATATCTATACATGAAGGTCTTAGGAATGTGGGAAGGCCTTTACGGAAACAGATAGTGTTTCACAATCTCCGAGAGGTGATGTATTTCACACTCCCACTGACGGTTTGAGGATGAGACACACGCCATTCTATCTATCATCGGGCTCTCAGATGATGTGAACACAGGCGAGCCACAGCTCTGTCTCCACCATGAACACACTGACTCAGGGTGGTCAAGCGCGCTCCAGCATCGCCCTCCTCTCTCTTCGTCTCTTGCTCCACAGCGGCAATAGATGAAGTTATTCTCTACCGTAGGTCCGCTCCTGCTTTACCTGGCCTCTTCCAAGAGAGCCACAGTGCAGGAGAAAGACAGCTGCTGAGATGGACGACCTGTGTGGGGTGAGTTACAGGAGCCCCTTCGACTTTCTAGTCTCTAGCTTCCATACAGGAATGTGATGCAGAGGTATTGTGACATCTTTCAAACCTCTCGAGCACGAAGGTGCGACCCTTGGATATTATATGGTCTTGGATATCATATGGCCTTAGCCTTTGATGTTAATCCTTAAAGGTCGGGTCAGATGGCCAGGTCATCATACCCCAAGGGTCGTACGTCGCACCTTGGATATCGTATGGCCTTGGCCTCTGACGTTAATCCTCAAAGGTCGGGTCAGATGGCCAGGTCATCATACCCCAAGGGTCGTACCGTCGTAAAGAAAGTGGTGGTACAGTCGTGCTCAATCGTCGCATCGTCCTCAAGGGCTGACAGGGAGAAAATACGACCCTCTCTCCCTCCCTTCCTGTCGTCTAATGAGGAGCAAAACTCACGACGCCTACAATATGCCTGAACATACTGCTCCTACATGCACGCATGCGTCCTCTGGTTGGACTGTACACAACAGGTCAAACACTTCACCCTCTGCTGTTGATGATATTCATCACAATCCCGGCTGAGAGAGGCTGAGACATCTTACTTCAAGCAGGATCGGCCTGATACATGACCCTGGCCCTGGAGACACCTCGATCAAGGATTCAAAACACACTTTTCCCTCTGGCACGAAGCGCTTCGACTATTCATGGTTTACGAGCTCCCAAATTCCATACACGATTAAGTAGCATTTACACTTAAATATACAACACCACTGTGACCTCTTGCAATATAGAACTTAAGTTCAACTGAGTGATTCAATAAGTCAGGAATATGATTAAAGCAAATATCTTCTAACTTAAGCGTGCACAAAGTTCATTTTAAGCTATTCTGTTTCGAAATGCTCGTAAAACACCAAACGAACCATCTACAGCGTAAATTATTATCGAAAATAAAAAGAAAATCATCTATAGCGTAAATTATTGTTATGCATTTCTAAAAGCTAAGAAATCTAATCTATAATATCTAACTGTATGTCTTCTATCTCTTGGCGAACAGTTCTACCAAACGGGCGTGGAACGTTATGAGGTTCCGATAGAATTGAATCTACCCGATGAAGCGCTTCACGAACCCCTGTACGAGGTAGTGCTGCCACAAGACCCCGAGGCAGGCGACCTCTTCTTCTTCTACGTCGTCAGGAGAGACACTGGCACCATCCTGTGAGTTACTGGTGGCTTGTTCAAGACATAATGTCTTCCTATTCCGTCTAAACTCTCTCTCTCTCTCTCTCTCTCTCTCTCTCTCTCTCTCTCTCTCTCTCGCGACAAGGATGAGCAGGCAAGCTGTCAGTGAGTGATCACACTTCCTCACCATGAACGCGACGGGGGTACACACAGGAACAGGGCGAGGTGATCGTACCTCAATATTCTTCACGAAATTATAGATTGGCTAATAAATGAATTGCTTACCAGCCCGCCTCGTCCCAAGTCAGATGAAACGCCGATTATAATCAATACTTCGACATAATCCTCTCCATTTCTGTCTTCCTCCATGAAATAGTTCGTCTCGACGGTAAATAATACTTGAACAAACCCCCCGTCCGTCGACGGCGTCAGACCGTCCGTCTTCGTTATACGTCGCGCCAAATGAGTGTCGTTCCCTCCTCCTCCTCCTCCTCCTCCCGAGATCCTTAATAACCCGTTGTCCTCACCGCAGGTTCGACACCAGGATAGGCGGGCTGACCTTCTCCGAGCAGTTCCTGAGCGTGACGACCACGCTGCCCAGCAAGAACGTGTACGGCATGGGCGAGAACGCCCACGACTCCTTCAGGCACGTCTTCAAGGGCGAGACCTGGCCCATCTTCTCCAGGGATCAGGGGCCTGAGCCGGGGGTAAGTTCGCCTTGGTGTTAGGCTCCCCCTCCCCCCTACACACACACACACACACACACACACACACACACACACACACACACACACACACACACGCACACACACACACACACACACATTAGGCTCCCCCTCCCCCCTACACACACACACACACACACACACACACACTGGTCAGTCTCGAGGCCACGCCCGGCAGGGTGAGTGGTACCTTCAGAAGATGGTAGGGATGGGGAATGAATAGAGATACCCTGGTGGTCATAAGATGTCCCGGGGATGCCTGGTGTTACATTATCCCTTGAGCACGACGGGACGACCCTGGGCAGGACGGACGACCCTAAACACGAGGGGTGTAATCCTTGGTGTACGACGGCCTGGCCTCTGATCCGACCTTTAAGGATAAGGACCAAAGCCCAGAGGTCGTACCGTTGTGTTCTAGTCGTATCGTCGTGCTCAAGGGTCGTGCCCGTCGTCTTGCTCGAGAGGTTACTTGTTCTCTCTACCATTCCCTGCCCATTACATCTCCTCTCCCCCATTCCCACAGGCTGGTCGCCAAGTCAACCTGTATGGGGCCCATCCTTACTACCAGTGTCTGGAGAACGATGGGAGGGCGCATGGGGTCCTCCTGCTCAACAGCAACGCTATGGGTGAGTGGAGGAGGCAGCACCGAGGGAGGCGGTGGTATAGGTGAGCGACAATGGGTGGACGAAAACAAAGTGAGGAGTCGACTGAAGAAATACGAGGGAGTAGATGACTTAATGGGTACGGATGAATGAATGCAAGTACGCAGGCGCTGGAATGGGTAAATGGATGAATGAATAGATGATAAAATGGGGAAGTACTGACGACAGAACAGGTGAATGAATCTATGTCTGCACACGACAGAATGGATAAGTAGATGGGAGTTCCTTCTAAAATAACAAAAAATGGACATTTATGTAATCATTTTCTATCAAAGACTGGTCGAAGGTTCACAGTGGATATGTGTGCGATAAGAGTGCGAGAGAATGATTAAATTCACTAACGTATGGAAAGGGTGCGTTCTGCTCACACACAATTAGCTGTAGAACCAACTGTGCAAAGCAGAACATCCCTCCAGTGACAGCGCTCTTGACTTCTGGCCATATTCCTGATTCCCTAAATGTAGTCAAAGACGAGAGGGTGTCGAACCCACGTACTCCTGAAGTACTGTGGGTACTAGAAAGGCTGGACTGTGAGACCTCTTAAATGCAGACACAAAAACGCTATTCTAGCATCCATGTACCGCTAAGTGTAGCTACTGATCTTCCTTACGAGGAAATGGTCAGCTTTTTGATATTCGACCAATGAATCTTGAGCAAAAAAAACCTGTAGCGGGTAATATGACTGTGGTAGGATCGTAGTTACATCCTCTAATGACCCTTCCCACTGTGGCAGACTACCAGATGCTGGACTATCCAGCCATATCTTACCGGACCATAGGAGGGATCCTGGACTTTTACATGATGGTGGGACCCGAGCCAGAGTCGGTGGTGAGCCAGTACACAAGACTCATCCATCGACCGGTCATGCCGCCCTACTGGGCTCTGGGCTTCCAGCTCTGCAGGTGAGTGTAAGTGGGAGTATAGATTGTCTGTGGCATGACTGGAAATACATCTGGGGGTTATAGGATACATAGATATCACGAGATCGTACAACATTAATGGGTCTTGGATATACGAGATCGTAGAACATCGATGGGTCTTAAATAATCACCCCTGCAGCTTCTGGGCTTGTACGTCATTAGGGAAGAGCGTAGGATGAAGTGCTAGTGGTTCTTCAGTATGTCTGGACTGTTACTTTAGTAACTCTGGAACATAAGATGGAGTGTTTGTGGTTCTTCAGTATGTCTGGAGGGTTACTTTAGTATTTCTGCAACATAGGAAGAAGTGTTTGTCGTTCAGTATGTCTGGACGGTTACTTTAGTCATTCTGGAACAAAAGATGGAGTGTTTGTGGTTCTTCAGTATGTCTGGAGGGTTACTTTAGTATTTCTGGAACACAAATGGGCTCAATGTATCCTTCAGATACAGATGTCAGTCCGTCTCTCTCTTCAGGTGCAGGTGCCTCTCAGGTGCACGTGACGGACCTTTTTCTTCTTTTAACATAGGTGTTGAAGTCTTTCTTCCCCTGAGGTCTAAGACGCAGAATTTCCCTCTTCAATGCACGTGTGAAGCCTCTCCGTTGCACAGAGATGCAAGTGCCAACGTCTCTTTTTGCCATGAGATGAAAGTGGCAAAGTGGCTTTCTCTCTCCCCACACCCTGATGGCAAAGGGCCTTTCTCTCTACTCACACGCAAGTGGCAACGTGGCTTTCTCTCTAATCATATTCTCAGATCTAAATGTCCAGTCACCTACCTTTCTCTCTTCAGAGGGACGAAGCAAATCATTTTTTCCTCCTCTCAGATCCAGGTGCCAAAGTTTCTTTCCACTCCCTCTCATACCACACTAATGCCAAGGCCTCTTTTGGGGGTTCCCAAGAAACCTATGCCAGACCGTCTTAGTTTCTCACACAGATGGAGGTGTAAAATCCACTGGTCTTCCTTCTAGGTATGGATACCAGTCGTTAGAGGAGCTACAAGCGGCGGTGAACCGAACCAGAGACGCTGGGATCCCACAGGTAAAGCATCCTGCCTTATTGTCCAAAAACGTTTAGAGGTTGAAACACTATGTAGAGTTGATTCCATATGTTAATCTTTCATCTCCAAGAGAACATTGAGTTTTAGAAAGAATGAAAAAAAAAAAATATGAAAAAAAATGACAGATTTTTGTAAGAATGTAAATTACCGGCTTCGAGGAACTTGTGTAAATGAAGCTATTGTTTACAAAGTCATATGGAGTTAGGCCTACGTACTGATGGGAGGGTTTCTCAACGTAATTTCATTCAAAATGTTCTGTGTCTGAGCATTTCCTAATTTGAATAACACGCTGAAAGTTTGAGAGTTAGTATTTTTTCTAGTCCCACCAATACTGGGGTCAGCATCATTTGTGCCCCACAGATAACACTGTACCTTCAAATGAAACTCTCCTGTCCTCCGTCTTATATACTGATTATTCTCACTCCTCGATACACCCATTACAGTACTCAAATGTCTTAAACTATTACCTGACCATTACACCTGATATCCCCATTACCATGTACTCGTTATCTACCCACCCTTCATCTCTACTCCTATCGTATTACGTTTTCATTTTCTTCTTGCTAGCTGTTGAGCCAGAGGGAGAGGTGGGTGGGGAGTTGCTGTCTGCTTTCCCGTTTATCCCACAATTCAGAATAAGAATGCACATAATCTCGTCACGGACAATGTGTGCTCCTGTTATCTCTCCTTCCCATGCACTGCCTTGCAGCAGATGACCTCGTCATAGACCATCAGGACTACTGTTAGCTCCTTCCCAAGCACTGTCTTCCAGCAGATATAGACCATCAGGTCTTCTGTTATCTATCCTTCACATGTAGTGTCATCCAGCTGTTAAACTGGTCATGGACCATCAGGTCTTCTGTTAGCTCTCCTTCCCATGCACTGTCTTCCAGCAGATATAGACCATCAGGTCTTCTGTTACCTGACCTTCCCCACGTCCATAATGCTCCCTTCTTCTGCCCATACACAGGACGTGCAATATGGGGACATCGACTACATGTCCCGCAGGATGGACTTCACCGTGGACCAGGAGCACTTCGCTGGCTTCCCCGAGTACGTGAGGCGGGTCAAGGAGGACGGCCTAAGGTTCATCGTCATCCTCGACCCCGCCATCAACGTCGAGGTGAGGCTTCAACGCTGGCGTGAAGAGGGTGTGGGGGGGGGTTCAACGCTGATGTCAACAAGGGAAGGAGGGTTTCAACGCCCAAGTGAGAAGGATGGGAGGGTTTCAGCGACGCGCTGTCAATGAGCCGGATCAGGGTAGATGAAGCAGTGAAGGCTTCTGAGGGAAGTGGTTTTGGGTGATGCACTGTGACTTTGTGACATTATATACAACAGACTGAGCCTGGCCTTGTACAAGTGAGGCCAATGTTCCTCTGTTCCTGTCGCTATGGCGAAAAAAGGCAATTAGGTATAGAAAATACATCTCTGTAAATATACCTAATGGATCCATTAATATTCTCCTAACAAACGTAGGCAGCCACTCTCCTAGCATAACCTGCCTGAGAGTCCTCAAGACGACCCGAAACCGAACTTAATATCTGCAGAAAAGGGAAAGAGAACCAACACACCCTAGTGCGAGTGGGTCAAGCTCGGGGATGAAACCTGAAGAATGTCACTTCACACTTGACTCTCTCTATAAAGTAGGCAAAACTAGAAAAAGAAAATGCTAATTTGTTGTCCACTATGAAGTGTCATTAAAATACCATTACTGATAATAATCATCCTATTTTCTGAGTGTTTTCTAGACAAAATTTCCCTTATGTTCTCGAAAAAAAAATTTCCCTTAAAGACAACTTCAACTAATACTCGATGTCTCCAAGTTTTGCTATTCATATTGTCCATCTTCCTTCATACTCTCACCTGACTGCCCCTTTTACCTTCTTTCGTCTTCTAATTCTGAAGAGATTTTTATGTACGACTCCATCTGCCTTTTTCTTTCAGTGTTCTCAAATGTTTTTGTTTTTCTCTCTCCCTCTCTCTACCAGCGACCAGCGGAGGAATACCCGACCCACCAACGCGCCCTGGCGGCGGACGCCTACATTAAATGGTCCAGCGACACTAATGATAGCATCGTCCACGACAACAATGGTGGGGGTGACCTGGGCAGCACCATGTTGGGCTATGTGAGTACTCTAGAGGGAGTGGGGAAGGGGGGTTAGTCTGAGTGCTGCTGGGAGCTGGCTACCTGTGTGTTCTGAAACCTACGTGAGTTGGAGGCGACCTCAAATGAGTAATGCTACGAGTTGTTTGAGTGAGTAATGCTGGGGCTATGTGAGTACGAACTTATGGTAGCCACTTGCTTGGTTTGGATTGAAGGTATATAAAAAAATGCGCCAAAAAAAAATTCATCATCAGCAAATAACCCACACACTCCAGTAAAACTGCAGTTCACATCTTTACTACAAATGTCTTTTGTGTCTCCACATTTCTTTCCCTGACCTGCCCGTTTTCTTTCCCCAAATCAAACTATATATATATATATATATATATATATATATATATATATATATATATATATATATATATATATAAAGTACAAAAACAATCATATAGCAATACGCTTCTCGGATATATACTTAATATATCAAACTACACAAGATATATACATTATATGTAATACACCATTGTAGACACACTGCACAGAATAATTTCTGACCGAACCAAAATCAGTTCTTATTGAATTGCAGGCATTATACTAACCCCCTGTATAGCTATATGCTATAGTCCTATATCACAGCTATATGAGTTATTCTATAGGTCCTTGGAAACATGCCCGTAATGACGCAACTGCACGCATTTAGTACTTTAAAATTTAGTACTTTAAAGTTAGTACACGATGGAAAGAAAGGAACTGTGTACGTCCCTTCTTCAGGTACTGCGGCAGGAAATGTATTCTTTTTCCCCAACTTCCTCCCCTCGGCAGGTGTGGCCCGACAACAGAACAGCCTTCCCCAACTTCTTCAAGACCTCCAGCAGGGACTGGTGGGTTCAGGAGATCGCCACCTTCTACCACACTGTCGAGTTTGATGGCCTCTGGATTGTGAGTATTGTGTTCTATGTGGTTATTGCGTACCGTGTCTTAAGACGCCCCTGTATTCTGAGTGGCTGTATGGCTAAGGACTTCAATGGCCTCTGGATAGTGGCCATCGTGTTCTCAAAGGCCACTGTGTTCTGAATGATCGTATGAATAAGGCGTGTCGACCCCGCTTATCAATACCATCTGGAGAGCTTACGGTCTAACATTTTGGTCAGTCACTGCAGTTCATGAATCCGTGAATCAAAAAAAAACAAAAAAATATCTTACGATTGTCTTAATGACATATTTTCTTTCCTCCAATGACGGTCTGGCTAAGGTCTCTGACTACAGTTCTTTGGATTATAAAGTATCGTCTCTGATGGTCAAAGGGTCCAAAATATAGGAGTGTTATGGTCATGTCAAAGGTCAGGGTTATGTCAAAGGTCAGGGTCATGTCAAAATCAGCGTCATTATTCCCCAGAGGTCGTGGTCGGATCGTTTCTTCATGACAATCAACAAACTAACACACACAGGAAGAGACTCAAAATTCCGTACCACCATCAAATAACGCGCCTTCAAATTACCCATTTCTCATTAATAAGTGACGTCAGAAATTGTTGATTATCTGATGCTTCGCACAGACACCACATTACACATCTCTCGCTGCCGTCCTACACAGACACAGCTCAATTCCTTCCCCACAAACACGACCTATACCTCATGGAAGCCTGTGATACGATTACGTATTAAGATCAATTCCCGTACCCCTGATAATTTGCTTATTCTTTAATTAACACCGACGGCTGGCGTGTCGAACAGCAACCTAATTAATTCTGGGGCATCTTCAGCCGCCCTAAAGGGGGCGTAATTACATGGTATAACAAATACGGTCTTCCAGGCTTCACTTCGCGTGGTCTTGAGCGCCTGTAGGCTCCAGTCCATGTGGTCTTGAGCGCTTGAAGGCTTCAATCCCTGTGGTATTGACCCATACTGGCTTCAATTCATGTCGTCTTTAACCCCTGTCGTGCGGTCTTGAATCCTTGTGTTCTCAAACTCCTACGCCTTAATCCGTGTTATCTTGAGCTCCTGTAGGTTTCATGAAACACCCACGTGGTCTCGAACCTATGTGGGCAGCAACCCATGTGGTCTTAAACCCACGAAAACATCAACTCTGTGGTCTTATACCCATCTAGGTTTCAATCCTTTCGGTCTTGAACCAATGTAAGCATCAACCCACGTGATCTTAAATTCCCTGTAGGCTTCAACTCCAACGAGACAATAAACACTAAGTGTGTAAAAAGAAATACAAGTTCAACAGCCAAGATCTCTAAGTCAGCGAATTCTAATCAGACTTTGAACTACGGTCGGCCTATATATCTACCGTTGGCTGACGTCTCTATAGCCATTCGCCACTGGAATGAGTTAGCCTAGGCCTCTAAGCCCTGTCTGGAACTGGGATATGATGTGGAGGAAGGGATCTCAAAGGAGATCACCAAGGGCTTTGAGGATCTGTCCTTAGGTAGGCCTTCCAGGGAATGTGGAAGGACTCCAGACGACCTGACTGGGCCATGATATCCTGGCCATGATATCCTGGAGGGGAATAATGAGATTGCAGGACTCGTCTGCATGTGAGAGGCGAGGATGGTGTTGATATATGAGGATATGAACACAGACACAGTTGTAGAGCCAGCACGACACTGAACCCAAATGACGTTTACTAAATTCAAATAACTCTTTCCAGTCAGGACACAAAGAGAATCTCGTATTCTGGAACTACAGGCAAATCTCCTATTCCAGGAGGGTAAAATGTATAATACACGCTTATACGAATCTGTAAAACGTTTGCAAAATGATGCAAAACATTCATTCACGTGAGGCAAGTGATCTAATCATGTTTATAATTGGTTTATGTTATCAGTGTCATAATATACACATTTCCAGACTAAATGGAACCCAAGTTCTCATCAAGAAGCTGGAATGAGAGACGGTCTTTGATCTTGTGTGCCACAACACACGAGGATACTAAAGCATGATGTCAAAAAAAGTCAAGTTCACTTCACACAAGGAAAAGTACCACATGGACTTATAATTGAAAAACAACAACAGAAAATGAAGACTATTACTTACGTGAACCATCTCTCTGGCTTAAGGGACACTTGTTGATAACTGGTTCAAATGGAATGGAAAACCTTGAGGCACTGACCTTTGGCTATGGTGTGTATGTGTGAGGTGGTAAGGGTCGAGGAGAGAGCCAACATCGGGGCTGTGGGCCAACCAATATCCTTAAGGCTGGAGTGCTGGTCGGCTTCTCAAGGGCGCGGTGGTGGGTGCAACCTGTGAGAGAGGAGGGGAAAAGGAGTTCCTTAATCCTTTATTTCTCGTTTCCGAGAGAGAGAGAGAGAGAGAGAGAGAGAGAGAGAGAGAGAGAGAGAGAGAGAGAGAGAGAGAGAGAGACAACATACGAGTCATCGAACACCACAACCTTCATTAGCTCTCCATCATTCGTTTTTCCCTCACGCTTCCAGCAGTCTTCCCTCACACTTCCATCACCCCTCCTTTGTACACTATAGTATCAGACTTCCCAAAACGCGTCTATGACTTCCCTCATATTTCCATCACTTCTCACATTTACGTCATTCTTCCTTGCCTATTTCCATCATCCCTCCTGTACAATGCTCTCACTTGGCCGCTCTCTCCTTCCCTCTAGAGCCTCTCTCATTGTGCCACATCCCACTCTCTCAATCCTGTCACTTTTTCACTCACACTTCTCACGCATTCCTCATTCTGTAGTATACATCTTTTTTTTATAAGTTTCTCACGCTTCTAACTCGATTTTTCTCTCTTGCTGTATCCGATTTTGGGTTCCTCTCTCTCTCTCTCTCTTTCCTTTTTCTTTAAACTCCTTCCATGGCCACCCAACTCCCTCTTCCCTCTCCAAACCCATCAGTAACAGCTCACCTCACGTCATTCACCTTACTATTTTTTCTACATATTTTACCCACGTCTGGCCAGAGGCAACGCGTGACAGACAGCTAGATAACAGCGTAATATATATATATATATATATATATATATATATATATATATATATATATATATATATATATATATATATATATTATCCCTGGGGATAGGGGATTAAGAATACTTCCCACGTATTCCCTGCGTGTCGTAGAAGGCGACTAAAAGGGGAGGGAGCGGGGGGCTGGAAATCCTCCCCTCTCGTTTTTTTTTTAATTTTCCAAAAGAAGGAACAGAGGGGGCCAGGTGAGGATATTCCAAAAAAGGCCCAGTCCTCTGTTCTTAACGCTACCTCGCTGACGCGGGAAATGGCGAATAGTTTGAAAAAAAAAAAATATATATATATATTGGAGTGGTTTAGGCGTGTGGAGAATGAGCGATGAAAGGTTGACAAAGAGGATATATGTGTCACAGGTGGAGAAAACGAGGAGAAGCGGACACTAAACTGGAGGTGGAAGGATGGAGTGAAAAAGGTTTTTCCCTCTTGGGCTCAGTCCTCTGTTCTTAACGCTACCTCGCTAACCGGGAAATGGAGAATATATGAAAAAGATATAAACAGGGAAGCAGACATAGTAGACATATCTTTCCTCCTTGTGTTCTCTATTTCCCCCCCTTTATCTCCCGAACCCATACATCTACTTTCAATAACAACTGAAGTCCATTCAATTCGTACATCCTCTTAAGCTCTGGTACACAATAGTTTAACACAGTCGTGCCCCAACCTTCGTATAACACCCCGTGTCCTATTTAACCTGCCCATATAACAACCTTACGGAGAGTTGTGTAACATCCTCTTGTCCCAGGGGTTAGACTCGTTTTTAAATCTTAGCACACTGTTGCCTCAAATGCCACCCTCCCGACGTTAAAGCTCAATCTCGCATCTTATGTGTTATTCTGCTGTAGGACATGACACTCTCACGCCCTGACCGTGACAGTGTGTCACTCTCTTGACCCAAGCAGACGGTATAGCACCTTCTTGCACCCATGCCCCAGCGCTCACAAAGCCCATCTCCCTGCAGGATATGAACGAGCCGGCGAACTTCGGCACCAACGAGGACCAGCCGTGGAACTGGCCAGGGGGTCGTGACCCCTGGAGCCT